>NC_134463.1:92010906-92313531 GCF_047948215.1 Lycorma delicatula | reverse complement strand
CCAGAGTCAAAATCAAACTAAGTAAGCTTATTTAAACACCACAACTGGTCAGCAAAGATTACTAAGCTATATTCGTTAATGTTTTTATTTAAGCTTATGTTTAAAACATTTTTTGTTCTATTCATAGCTCTGTTATACAAGAGAATACTTCATTAAAACAATAAATTTTGTGAAAATAATGGTATAGTGTTTCTTTTTTTTTTTTAAGTTTTATTTATGAATATTAAATTATGTGGTCTTTTTCTTCTTCTTTCATTAACTTTTGATTAGGTATTGCACCTATCACTTTTTGGGTATAGGCATTCTGATTATATCCATTTTTGGGTCTTAAATTTCTTTTGTCAACAGAACATATACAATTACAACTAATCAGGATGGCAGGTGCCATTCTTTCAACATTCTGCACCCTGTGTTCTCTGCATTTAAATGTATTCTACAAAAAAATGTATCCTCTTTTCTGCCTAATTCACTCTTAATATCACAGCTTATGTGATCTCATAAAATAAACCATTGAATGTTTCAAGAACTTCATTTTTGTGTCCTTAATATGTCTACAAAGTTTCACTACCATATGTTAATAAGGTGATAAATTTATATTGTACCCTTGATCTGAGTTCTTTTTCAGTTTCTTTGTAAATTTTCTGCCAGTGCAAACACATACACATACAGCTTGAACAACTTTAATTGTTACATCCAAATGCAGGATGTGAAATATTTGTTCACGGAACCTTATTGTCAAGAATGATTGTAAATTAGATTATTTAGTTATACTTGAACTTTATTGAAGTAAATATAGTATTTATGATATTGAATTAAATAAAAAGTATGGTATGTTAATTTAAAAGTATGGTTGATTGTCAATAATTATCAAAAATCTGAATAGTTAGTTTACTCTATGTGACTGCATATTTTCAGTGCATGTATGAGTTTATATCCATATTTACAGAATTTGTAAAAGAATCTAAAAAATTTATATTTCCTTTATGAAATGTATGCAATTATGATTCTGATAAACTGAATTACATACAACCTTAATTATGTTTTATCGTTAATTTACAAAATGTATGGAAAATAATATCCTTTAGCAGAGGTTGAGCAAATAGACAAACTAAACTTGAACTGAAGGTATTATACAAATATTAAATATGATTATTAATTTTTTCATTCAGTTGCCAAGTAAGAAAGCTCCTTTGAGCTTTCTAAATTAATGGTTAGAAATTGTGATGAGAATAATTTCAAAAAGTTAAATGCAATCAACAATGTAATACTAATGTTGAACCATTTGCTTACACTAGATACTTTACTAGCTTGGTATAAATGTAATCCTTAAAAAGTCATCTTCAATAAGAAAAGAAAATCTTTTAGAACAAAATTTTTGCTGATCTCCATGGTAGAGTGGTAACATTTTGGCCTTTCATCAGGAGTTTTATTTATTCCTTTAAAAATATTTACAATACGTAAATAATGTATTACAGTTCATAACAACTGTAATTGTTGTAACTGTATTTACAGTTCCATAAATAATTACAATATAGTTCCATCATAACCTAGTTTGTCGTACAGTTTATTTGATGCAGTTTAGGAATGACCATGCCCCCAAAAAAATATATTTATATAGAACTGTATTGCGTAATTATAAGTATTGAGCTCAAAATAAAGTAACATAGTTTAGAATCAAATATAAAATGATGAAGCATCATTTTAAATCTGCGTTTATAATTTTTTATTATAATTACAAAATCCTTCTTCCATTTGCTGAACAGTGTTTATTAATATAAATGTTAACTATACATTAACGACAAATACTTCCAGTAACAACAACAAATACGAGGGTTGTCTGAAAAGTTTTGAGCCTGATATTCATTTAGTAAGTCATTGTGAGTGTTTTTATGAAAATGTAAAAAATTGAATATTGTGTCATGATTAAATACTTGCGTTTGAAAGGCAATACGCCTGCACAAATTAAAACCAAGATGGACAATGTTTACAGGGACTCAGCCCCACTATTTGCCACCGTGAAAAAATGAGCAGCTGAATTTAAACATGGTCGTACCAGCGTGGTTGATGATGAGCATTTAGGACGACCAAAAACTGCAACTACCACTGATATCATTGAAAAAGTTCACCAAATGGTACTGGACAACCGACAAATTAAGGTTAGAGAGATAGCACAGGCTATGGGCATATCAAAAGAACGAGCTTGTCATATATTAACTGAAGAATTGGATATGCATAAGCTATCTGCGCATTGGGTATCACGTTTGCTCACTTTGGATAAAAACGCATTCGAATGAACATTTCCAAGACCCTGCTGGAGCAATTTAACAAAACGAGTCAGATTTTTTGCATCAATTCATAACTACAGATGAAACGTGGATCCACCACTACACTCTTGAAACAAAACAGCAGTCTGCAAAGGGCGAACCTGCTCTGAAAAAGGCAAAGATGATTCCATCGGCCAGGAAGGATATGGCGACTGTTTTTTAGGGATAGTAATGGAAGTTTGTTTATTGATTATCTTCAAAAAGGTAAAACAATAACGAGACAGTATTACGCTTCATTACTTTTAATAATAGCAATTTTAATTCTGCTGTTATTATTGTTTTCTTATTCAATAATGTACTGTTCACCTGCATTTCTTTTAAATTAATATTACCTATGATGTCTTATAAAAGAAAAACTTGTTGCATATTAGAAAAATTTCATATTACTAAATAAAAAGACATATTAATCTAAAGGCAGTTTGTTCTGGAATTTGGTGTGCATACATCGATCCATCTACTGATTTCTTTTTTTTAGAGTAAACTCTGTTTATGATAAACATGAAGTAAGATTTTCAAACTTTGTTTTTCAAAAATTGGTAGTAACAATACTGATGTACGAGTTCAGTAAGGTTAATATAAAAGGCTATTCTCACACAAATGATAATTCATCAAAAGAAGAAAGTAAAATATTTCAGAGATTTAGTTTTCACTCAGGTGACATTCAGTCCTGCTTTTATTGTTTAGTATTGGGTCTAATTAGACAATGAAAATAATAAATTAAAAAGAAAACAAATCCGACAGGTGTCTCTTGAGCTTCATTTACTTTACATGGATTGCAGTCATAATGTAAACTGGAACAGATACTGTAAAGCAACAGATTAACAAACCGTGTATTGTTTAATTATGTATAGTGGTTCTATTGAGTCGGGAAGAAATATCCTGTTATTGTTTTATATTTAATTATAGCTTTATTTCATTTTTAATATTCTCTACAACTTTGTTATTTTAAGGCTTCCATGAACATGCTTTCGATTAAAATATTAATGTAAGTTCATTATTTAAATGATGAATATTTATATTTTTGTATTTCAGCTAGCAGAACATTTTGATATACCATTTTATGAAGTTTCTTGTAAGAATTCTTACAATGTTGAAGAAGTATTTGTAACACTTGCGAGGCTAATTAGAGATAACCATCAATCGTTAAATGTAAGATATTATTATTTATTACAAGAATAATTATTTCTTGATGTATGATTATAGGATAAATTCTTAAACGTCAATTTTTTTACCACTTTATATATTGTCGCCGAGTGGCTTTGACGGCATGTGACACTCACTAACCTTATGGTGGCCCTGAAAAGAGCCGTTTTTTTCATCGATTGGCTACGACAGCTCGTAATTGCTAACCTTATAGTAGCCTTGAGAGGGCTGTTGTCGTCGAATGGCTTCAATGGTTTGTATAACCATAACCTTGTGGTGGCCCTGAAAAGAGTCTTTTTTTTTTTGCATTAGCTCTGAGAAGGACTGTTGGGTCCGAAAGATGGACTCCGGAAAAGTCGGGGAGTTGCGGCTCCCCAATACAGCAGCAGTTGGGTCCCCAATACGGCGTGGCAGTGGTGGCCTCCAGAGTCTCGCAGTGTTGGGTCAGCATCAGTCGTACTTCGCTGGCGCGGCCAAGGTGGTTCTCCCTGAGCAATCCCACGCTGGGCCAGCTCCTGCTGCTGAGTCTGCCGGCCAGGGCGATTGAAGCCCGGCGAGCTGGAGTGGGAAGGTAGCATCCATGTCCAGTGGCTCCCTCGGTGGGCCGGCCAGGCCTGCTGCACCGGCGGGGATGTTGGCATCCCTGCTAATATGCTTTATCAGTTACCATATTCATCAATTAAAAATAACAGTGAAGTTACTGAACCTTGTCTTATGTTTGTATGTCATAAATTCAAAGATAGTGTATAGTTTTGAAATCAAATGACTCAAAAATCGTTCAACTTTCTGATATTTCATATATGATAAGGTAATACAGTGGACTAGCTTGGATAAATCTGGTATTGTGGTTTTATAGTAAAAGGCAGCCAGCCAATGTATACAGTAGAATCTGTTGTTGTTAAGATAATAATTACTATTATCTTTTCTGCTAAGATCACTGAAGTTTCTACATTTAGAACCACTTGCCTTTCTTACTTCATTCTTTTGGCACATTTCAAAACGACTCCATTATCAATACTTATTTTACTAGAGTATAATATAAGTTTTGTACTCTAGTACTAGAATACAGAGAAGCAGTAAGAAAGTAGTAGTACTAGAGTAGAGTACAGAAGAAAGGTAAGCAGTACTAAACTTAGTTACTACACAATAGAAACCTCTAAAAGGAGAACCTTTTTAATTTCATAACATATGTTAAAAAATTAATAAAAAATAAAAGTATATAATCAGACGCAGTATATAATAATTTACAAGGTGCTACAATTTGTTTTAAAATCTGATTTGCAGTTTTATTTTTATAAAACCTGAGACAAATACAAATATTTTCTGTGCCATTAGTAAAATATGAGGAAAAGTTAGTAAATAGACTACTATTCTTAAGAGAAAAATACTCCATGAGTTAATTTAAGTTTTATTTTTCAATGTAATGTATACCAACATTGATATACATATCCCATCAGTTTATATTTCTCCAAAATGTACTGTATAAAAGCCTTTGGACTGCTCTTTATTCATATTCAACATTTTTTATCCATAAAAAATTTACAGTCCAGCTTAAGTCTTTTATAATAGCTTATAATTACAACCAAACATAAAAATGCTTAGAGCTGATTCATAGCTGTAAGGATCTTGAAGGTATTCAATTTTTAACTGTCAAATTTCTCCTTGGTCAATTGAGTCATAAGAGGTCTGATTCTTTTATGATGGAGCAGCATTTATCTATTCATTAAATCTGGATTTTTTTCAAATTTCAGCCCAACACATCTACTGAACTTCAAAGTATGATCCAGAACACATCACCTTATTCCAACCAACCAGCCATTACAACCGTTCTGGCTGAGGTAATAACCTTGAATTTCTTGCATAAGGATGAAAGATGTTTTATCCATTGTATAGAATCGTACTCGAATTTTGGTTTGTAGTGATGCATCCATGGTCATTTTCAATAATCATATTAACCATGCCACTTCATTCGTATACCATTAAAAATGCTGCATGCATAATCCCATTTGATTCATTATATGTTTAACAGCCACAAACTGTTGAGGCCAGCCACCTGCTTCAACCACATTGTTTGGAATTCAAATGATTTTACAATATGCTATGGCTAAACCAGAGATCACCCTATTGAAGTCATTCTGTGGATCATTATTCAACTGTCACTGCAAGCGGAGGAGATATCCTCCGCTTGCTGCAGTAAACAAAGTATTTTCATAATCAGAAAGGGACAACTGCATTGCTCTTCAACAACTTTTGAGTATCCTTGACTAACACCTCCTCCTCTCCTCCTCTGAACACACAACTTTACACCAACTTCTATATGACACATCCTCCTCTCCTCTTTCCTCTTTACACAACTTTAAAGTGCAAAGAAATATCTTAAAGCTGAAATTTGGTACTTTTAAAAAGTATTTACTACAAATATCAGCCACTTGTATCTACTATTACTTTATCAATTTTTGATCTGTTTACTGACTTTCACGCAATATTATTCATGCTGTACAATCAGTATTAATATGTATTATATACATTTATGTTGTTAATAGCTATATTTTTTTTTTTTTATTTTATATCATAATAACAGTAGTAATTAAATTAGTTTTAATAAGTGTCAGTACTCTTCATGCATTGTAATATCAAGTGTATTTATTACAAGTCTATATGCAACAAGCGTGTAATAAAAAATCTTTTTCAAATTTTGGGTTACACTGTTTGTTATTTCTTGACTATTTTTATTTGATGCCTTTCTGTTACCACTTTCCTTTCTCCCGCTTCTCTTTATCTTCTTCTTTTTTTTCCTGTTTAGCCTCCGGTAACTACCGTTAAGATAATTCTTCAGAGGATGAATGAGGATGATATGTATGAGTGTAAATGAAGTGTTAGTCTTGTACATTCTCAGTTCGACCATTCCTGAGATGTGTGGTTAATTGAAACCCAACCACCAAAGAACACCGGTATCCACGATCTAGTATTCAAATCCATGTAAAAATATCTGGCTTTACTAGGACTTGAACGCTGTAACTTTCGACTTCCAAATCAGCTGATTTGGGAAGACGCGTTAACCACTAGACCAACCCAGTGGGTTCTCTTTATCTTAAAAAAAGCAAATCTCACTATATGAGAGATTCATTAGTGTAACTGGCTTTTTTGTTTACATTTTAAGCCTTTTCTGAATATGATTAATTTTAACTGTACTTCTTTTTTATGTATGTAAGATTTTGAATATGTTATATTTTACCTTTTTTTCTTGTTTTAGGAAAATGATAATAATACTAATAATGAAGTGAAATTGGTTGAACAAGATGAAACAAAACGTACCTCATCGTGTGCCTGCTAGTGTGATTGTTTTTATTTTTATTTTTTGGTAAGTCTGCAAGGAAACTAGGATAATCTTTTGGATAATTATTACTGAAAAATTAATTTTTTCCCCTCTTTTTTTCTGTATTATATAACTATTTATTTTTATAGCATAAAATTAAAAATTGTGAAATAACTTATTTTAATTATGATATCCACAGATTTAAATATTATTAGGTATAATTAATTATTTTTATTTTGTTCACTATTTTGGTTTTATAATTTGTTTCCATAATTAAATTATTAAGTAATTATTATTTCTCGAGCATTTGAAAATAAATTGTAGTCATGTTTCTTAAAGATAGCTTGTAACTGACTGCAATTTTTGAGTTTTGCTTCATCACTTTAAATTATTGTTTGTCAATCAGAAATGATAAATTAATAAATTTACATTTTTGTTGAAAGAAAAAGTTTACACTTTATCCAAGTACTGGGTGATTCAATAAGGACTTCACAACTTTAAAAACATATAGAGGGGTCCAATGTTTGCTAGTCCTTATCTCATGACAAATTTGACTTGATGTGACAGTTTTTGGCAATGAGAGAGGGTTATGGTATGTGCTTGAAATGACCACCAGCAGCTTTTATACAATGCCCATGGCACCAAACTACAGCTGTTAGTGTATCTAGCGTAATGGCAGCACATGAGTCTATGATTTTTTCATGTAGCTTGTCAATTGTTACTGATTTTTGTCAATACACATCATTCTTAGCAGTCCCCCAGAGATAGAAGTTCAGAGGTGTCAAAGCAGGAGACCGAGGCGGGAACTTAGTACTTAACAGCCCCTCTTTGACCCACCCACCATCCAGGTAGACTTTTATCAAGGTAAAACCTGACATCTTGATGGTAGGAGCCAGGGCTCCGTCTTGTTGTACGTAAAAATGTTCATCACCATACAGGTTTTAGATGGCAGGCAAAATCCTTGCCTGAAGCATTTCAAGATACACCTCGCCAATTAAGATACCCTCGAAGAAGAAGGGACCAATCAAACCATGCACTGATATACCACACCACACAGCAATCCCCGATAGATTCACTACCTTTTCCATATGAGCGTGAGGATTTTCAGGAGCCTAGTAGACACAATTGTGACAGTTCGCAGTACCATTAAGTTTGAATTGTGCCCCGTCAGTCCACACAAACTTCCCTGCAAATTCCTCATCTCATCAGCCATGTGCTGAAACCACTCACAGTACTCCATCCTTCAATCTGGGTTGACCTCATTCATCGCATGCTTGGAATGTACACTTTCCACTCTTCATAATGCGTCTTACACTTAGAGCGGCTCACCCCACTTTCACATGCTTCCTGGTTCACTGTTTTTTGCAGTGATCGGGTGAAATATTGCAACACTGTAGCACTGGACATCAGTCTTGTATCTGTTCATGATCGGCCGGATCTTTCCTTTTACACATCTTTAACAGTTCCATCAGCTTCAAATTTATCATGAATCCAAGTAGTTGTTCGACATGTTGGTGGTGGTGTTCCAAACTCTCCCTGCCACTGCCGTTGTACCTCATGAATATTCTCGTACTTCCAGTACCTATTTAGTATAGCCTTGCTTTCAACAAACGATAAGCAAACCTTAGCCATTGTTGCTATTCTACTATCTTCTGCTGCAGTGGCTCATATGACTGGCTCATTCAACCACCAACCACCTATGCATGCACAGCACAAATTGCCAGCTCCGCCTACCACAACAAATTTAATACCTTACACTACACTACACATTAGATTGGTGAGTGTAAATCTTTTTGTTTGGATATTATTTAATTACAAACAGTAGTACATTTTTTTCGACCCCTCTGTACAAAGATTTATTTAAATAATTTATAGATTCAGATGAGGTCTCATTTTATAGTAAAACATATAAATTTTGATTGCATAGTTCATTAGTACTGAATTCAGCCACCAGTATTGTTAAAAATGGTTACATTTACTGGTGCAGAACATGCTCACTGTGTCATGTGTTCATGATTTGCGGTCAGAAACTGCAGTTCAATGTATTTTCATAGAGAGTACAATAAGGAACCTCCTAGAGGCACACAATTTACTCTTGGCACTAAACCTTTGTTGAAACAGGCTGTTCTGTTAAACAAACAAAATCACCAGGACACCCACGCATCCCTGAAGCTGCTGTGGAACAAGAAAGCTTTGCATGTAGTCCAAAGAAATCAACTCGACGTGCATCACATTAGACTGACATTCCATAAATGACTGGCAGATATTATGTAAACGATTGCACTTGGCCATACAAACTAACCATGTGGTTCATTGCATTACAGTACACAAAGATGCTTGGCTGCAGTTTTGTGTAGAAATTGCAGATGATACATTTTTAGACAATGTAATCTTTAGTGATGAGTCAACATTTCACATTAGCGGCAAGGTGAACACCCATAACTGTCATGTATGGGTAGCAAAATCCCTCATGAAACTTTACAGCACATTTGTGAGAGCCCTAAGATCAGTGTATTTTGTGTCCTAAGCAAATAAATACTGTACGGTCCATTTTTCTTCCAGGAGACAACCATAAATAGTATTGTTTATCTGGATGTGCTTCAAAATTTTCTAATTTCTCAGTTAGATGATAATGACCAAAATGGACACACCATTATTAATACTGGAAATTTTCATTTAAATACTTTCTGACTTGATAATTTATTTTAGTGTATTTCATTTGGCAGCCACATGCTGTTGCTGGATTAGTAATACTCATTCGTTGATGAGAGAAATTAATTTTGTAGAATATGAAGAATGCCGAATCAAGGGAGTTGAACCCTAACTCTTTCAGGTGAAAGTCAGAGATGCTACTGTAGTAGGTAATCTTGAATCAAGTGTATATAGTTGAGATTTAATAAGAAAAACAGGCATGACTTTGCATATCTGAGGCAATTTTGTTTAGTTAGTGTTCTAAGCTGTGAAAAGTAGTCTATGAGACAAAAGAGAGTTCTGTATTTATGTACAATTATATGCATGTAACTACTTCATCTAGCTACTTTTAAATTATACCTAAGAGCTAACGAACCCATGTATTAGTAGTAGTTTCTTTATACTGCTGCATGTGGTTATTAGTTTTATTTAAAAGTGCATAGATAGTCAGTCAGTTAGTCAATTTTTTCATAAATTTTTGATTAGCAATCATCAGACTAATATTTTGCCAGCCTCTGTGGCACGAGCAGTAGCATCTTGGCCTTTCATCTGGAGGTTCTGGGTTCAAATCTTGGTCAGGCATTGCATTTTTCACACACACTAGAAATCATTCATCTCATCCTCTGAAGCAATACCTAACAGTGGCTTTGGAGGTTAAACAAGAAAAAAAAAATTTTTTGATTATGGTATTGTTTCAAATATAGTTATCAAAAGTGGACATTTTTCATAGCATAGATCTTTTGCCAGATACTATTAAATCATAAAAATTAATTAAATTTAAATAAAGGATTAACTTACTTAGAAGAAATTTTAAATGATAACATGTATTACTTTTAAATTAAACAAGGTGACAAACTGGTATTATAAATTAAATAATTATTTTTTCATTAAAACTATTAATTTTAAAGTAAAAGTTAATCATAAGTTTTAAAGTTTGTTTTATATTAAAGTCTTTTTAGTAATTAAATTGTTTCAGATTAGATTTGTTACAATTTTCATATAAAATAGCCAAGAGTACAGTTCAGCTGACAGTTTTTTCATATTTGAATTCAACTGTAAATGTTTTTTTGTTCATCTGCTTATAAATATTTTTGTGTCAAGTGTAAGATTTATTGTTTATAGTATTTTTTTAGGTATTGGATAAAAGAGTGATGCAGTCATAAGAAAAGAATTATTGATCTTTTGATAGATTAATCTGAGAAAATAATTTCTTCTCCTTTAACAAGGTTAACATTATTAATATTGTGAAAGCAATTTATTGAAATGAAACCAAGGAACATATTAAGTTAAAAGTTCCTTTGCTATAAACGTTACATGCTACTTTGTTGATATATAAAAAAAGAAAAAAAAAAGATGTTAATTGAACAATATGTGTTACATATTAATATATAAAGAAGAAAACATTCCTTTCTTAATGAATTTTTTCTACTATTCTCTTCTTATGTTTAATTACGAATGTTGACAGATGGTAAGTGAAAGAAAAGGAAATAACTTAATTTTTCCGCTAACCATCATTTTCTTTAATGAAAAATAAAAATAATTTAGCGAGTCTTAATTTATTGAACTCTCTGTAGGGTAATAGAAAGATTTTAAAAAATAATTTGAATTTCAAAAAGGATTTTGGTTTTATAACATATTAAAAATAGGTTTGTTAGCTGTGTCTAATAGCACAAAAACTTGCTTTTCTATGTTGTCTGATGGTATAAATGGAAAGTCCATTTTCTTCATTTTAATTATAAAATTATTTTTATGATGAAGTGAAGACGTAAATGCTTGTCATTACATCAGTTTATTTTTATATAGTTTCATTTGTTAATCTGTAAATTCTGCCGCAAGTTTATAACTTGTGAAAAATACAGCGTGGTTCATTTAAAGTGACTGTCCCCGATTAATTATATATATTAAGTTAATTAATTATACTAAAATTAAGTTAAGAGCTTAATTATCAATTTTCAAAAACTGTAGAGCCTATAATGGTCTTTTTTCATTTAGTAGAAATTTGGTTTGATTGCAGCTAGTGATCTTTTAAATTGCATATTTAGTGATGAAACCAGTTGTTACCTGCTGGCATCCTAAGTTGAGCTTTATTCACTTTGAATCATTTTATTTAGGAAAATGGTGATAACAGTTTATAAGGCTTCTCTCGTGCTTTCAGTTCATATACATTTTCTTTTTTTATAAGAATGAAGTTTATTTCAAATTGCTTTTTTTTATTTCTGAAACAATGTTTATTTAGACTTCTTTGGACTTATAATTATTTAATGTTAAATGTTGATGGCTATATTGTTGATTGATGGTTTTATTTGAATTAATTTGGATTTTGCATGTATAAAATTCTCCACTATAGCAAACCTTTCTTGTAAAGATTACAGAATTTTGTAAGACAGACTAAGATTAGTTTGATTTTTAATATAAATGTGTGACTGATGTAGAAAGTAGCTTAAAATTAAGTAGATAAAAATAATTTTAAAGTATTACATGTTATTGAAAAAGAAAAATTAAGATGGGCAATTTTTAAATGAATCGTGCTGTATTTTAACCACTCTCTGATAAGATAACAGTCTATTTGTGTAATATTTTTTTTGTACATTTAAATAATATAAAAATAATAAGAATTTCTATATGCAGGTATTAATTTATTGTGTAAGTTCTGCTTGATCTCGACTTAAAATTATAACAATTGTTTGAAGTTTGAATTAATTCAGCAACAACTATTGATGTCGCTTTTTCCTTTGCTGCCCAATATTAACGTGTAACTAATCAGAAAAGAACATGTTTATAATTATTTATAAAAGTAAGAAAGACTGGTGAATTTAAATATATAAATAAGTCAAGAGATATAAATACAGATAATGAAATAGTATTATTACGATGATTACAACTCTGTAAGTAATATTTATGTATGTCTTTACAAAAAGTTTTTTAAGAAAGTTTTATAGAAGATACTGAATCTTAAAAAAACAAAATTTTAAATATATTCATGCAGAATATTTATTTGATGTAATAATTATATAATAAATTAAATTTACATTGTATTTGTTCTTTTAAGTCAATATGTGAACAAAATAATACATATAAGTTAATTAGTAAGTTGCTTTCTATTGCTAATATTCCATGATTGTTATCTGCAACTAGATATGATCTTTATACTTAATAGTAAACTTATTACTTAATACTAAAAGTAAACATATACTTAATAGTAATACATATTTTATAAATACATAGTAAATATTAAATATTACACAATACACCATTGCGCCTTTTTTTTTGAAGATTTTTATTTTATCATTAATGAATTCGCAGTGCACATTGTTTCAGCTAGTAAAAAATTATTGTAAATTTTGCTGAATGAATTGGTAAATTAAAAATCCCTTAAAATAGAGCATAATTATGGCATTTTCCTTCATTTACAGATTAAAAATTTGTATGATCACCTGATAAAGCAGTGCATGCTGAAATTACATTAAAAAAAAGTATAAAAAGTAAACTCTTCAAAAAAGCAGTGTTTTATTGATTAACAGTTTATCAAAATTCTTCTGCTGTGATGTATTATATAAAACCATGAAAACACGGTTTTAATATATTTAAATGTATTTTTTAAATAAAATTTGAAAAAAATTATTAAATTAATACTAAGCTAAAATTGATAATCTATTGATTATGGCAACTTAATTATGAATTTCTTAATTAAATTATTCTGTAATTTAAAACAAACAATACAACAAGGCACAATTTTAGAATTGGTCAGGAATTCACGTATGTTTAAATTGTAACTGTATGATTTGATTGTACCATCTCACTATACCTGTCAGTATTTAGAATATGAAGTATGCATAATTGTTTTAAACCCTTATATTGATTGTGTCCATATAAAAAAATTAAAAATTGTTTTTTGTTTTAATCTATAAGTATTGTGATGTAATTACCAAAAATTGTTTTTTAGATTTTTATGTTTCTGTATAAAAAAATGTGACTACAACCAGTAGGTTACATTGTCAGTTATATGAGTGCATTTTATCTTTTGACAATTTAACCTAGAATTTACTTTGTCAGTCTGACAAAAGAAATAATTGGTTTCTTTACTGTAAATTGCTGTAACTTGGCAAAGTAATAGTGAAGTAATTAATTAGAATTACTTAATAGAATTTTAATAAATAAAAAAGATAGAAAGACACAAACAAACTAGTAGAAGGAGCTAATCAAGAACATGAAAAAATACAAAATACAACCAGAAGTGATAAACAAGAGACCATGTGCAGGGAAATGGTGTAGAGTATCAAGAGGTTCCAAAACTGCACAAAGAGAAAGAAAACAGACCCAAACACCTGGTCAGAAGAATGAAAAAAGGCCTATCCAAGACAAGGGAGGTTCTGGGAAGAGTAGAAAAATAAATAAATAAACTAATATTTATCATGGTCCATTCCAGGCCATAATAAACAAAGAATAGTACAATAAGAATTATAATTTTAATGTTAACAGATTATTTACTGTAGATTAGAACTAATTTACACACAAGAATATTGGAAGAACTACATTTTTGCAATAATTTTTAAAATTTTAATGTTCAATTCCCAGTAAGTACACATTAAACAAAAAAATGAATGAAATTAAACAAAAATTAAACATTAAAATGAAAAAAAAAATTTTTAACACATACACTTCGAACTTGTACACGGTTTTTTATGTCAACATAATATATTTCATTGCACTATGGTAACTATTATAAGTAAAGCTAAAAGCTAATAAAATACATGTGAAAAGCTATAAATCAAAAAACTAATCTTAAAATACAAAGTTTAATGAATGTAAAAAGTAAACAATTACGCATAATAAAATTAGAAGCTAGAAATTTTAATCAAAATATACAAATGGATACTTATTTTTGTAAAATAAAAACTAGTAGAAAATCCATGACAGTAAAATAATAAATATATTTCTTATATTTTGGCGTAGAATAAAATGAAAATGTTAATCTGATTCAGTTTATTAAATTATGACAGTAATCTTATTTCTTCTAATTTCATTCATTTTTTGTAAAATTTTTATTTTGTTGAGCGTAGAAGTTACACAAACAATTTCTATTTTTAACAAGGCACAAATCAGTTTGCATTTTCTGCTCTCTATTGACATTATTCTTTTGAATATAATCTGCACCATCCTTTGGAAGTATACACAGGAAAATGGTCAATGCATTCAAATTTAATATCTTCCTTGCCAAGGAAGATTAGGTGTCCTAATTTTTTATCGGGTTTTTATTATTCTTTTAACAATGGTTTTTCTCGTTTCAAGTTTCCAGTTTTGTAATTGAAGAATATGAATTATTTCAGGCCAGAACTCTTTTGGCTTCATATTTTTCTTTTCCCAGTAATTTGTTTTCTCTGTAGTACAAAAGCAATGCATTATTTATATGGACGTCCAATGATTGATAAAAAATAGCTATTTACCACTAATGTATTCTTATAGAAATGTGATACACAGCAACCAACATGACAGCAATGATCCCCGTATGAATGTTATATTGCTTAATGATATATGACCATGAACTATATTTCATTTGAGTGATTCATTAGGGTTAGTCCTGCTAAAAGTATTTCCCTGTATCCTACTTCTATTCTTTGTACTATTTTTATTTTCATACAGCATTAAAAACTTTCTTGTTGATCCATTTACTACTGCTGCTTCCTTTTAGTATTAACAATTTAACCTCCTTTTTCAATAAATTCTTTATTAGATATAACAGATTTCAGGTCTTTATCGTGTGGCTTGTTTTGTCGTAATGTTCCAAGTGTCTGAATCCCTTTTTCACATTGGATAAGCTATCAGTCCAGGCAAGCAAAATAACTTAAAAAGAAAACTACACTACCTAGTTTATCACAAATAGCAGCATTCTTGAACAACTTTTCCAGTCATACCCTGACTTTCTTCCTCATCAGAAAAATAGTAGACTACAAATGTATCTATTCCAGCATACATAATGAAATCATATACTATTCCAGTTATGGCACAAAAACTTTAAACCCACATTTGGTGGGATTTTTGTCTCCTAGATCCTGCATGAGTTCTTCAGAATGGATTCATCATTTCACCTGTTGATTATCATCTTTCTTCTACAGATAAATTTTTTTTCTGATAATTTTCAAGAAAGGTTTTACTTCTTTAGTATCTGTCATCAGTAGCACAGTTATTGTCTACAGAATTCAACCATTACTTTTTGTTACAGTTTTAAAGAAAAGACATCAGCTGTTTTACCTATTGTAGTGTAAATTTGTAGATCAATAATTGTCATATGCTGGTATAATATGTCGATTAATAATAACATTGAAAGAAAATCTAAAATTTCTTCTTTTATAATTTGAATGCTACCTGTAACTTATGTTGATTCATGTTTTTTTGGTTTTTTTTCACTAAGTCAAATAATGATTCATCAAAAAATTTATAGAAGTACTTTAATGGTTCTGTCACTTCCATCGGGTATTGAAAAGTTATTTTCATTTACCTAAAATGGATTAACTACTCTTTTTATTATTTTCATTTTGTTGCTGCATTTTTATTTAATGTTTGCCAAGCATACAGATGATTTTATATGAAAATTACTGGTGAATTTTGTTTTTTAGATGTTTTTTTAAGTAAAAAAGATTCTTTCTGCCCTTTTTTATTTTCTGTTAATTTAATTTTATTAACTTTAAGGTACTTACGTATTAGCTCATCCACCATAACCATAATGATCCCATAACTTAATCAAAGTTACAGGATCATTAACATATTTTACATATTAATGTGGCTGTACCATCACCACCCCCAACATGAGCATCCCTTCCCTCCGAGAGGACAGAAGAGCCAGACAGCAAGAGTGGGAACAAGTGTATCAGAACTGCCTAAGTCTTTGTATGCTGCACATAAAATCAACCTAACTACCTTAACAGGGACTATGAATCAATAAAAATGGCAGGTTTTCCTAAACGCAGACATTTATCCTGCCTTCAAGGAAAGGAACCAATTATTAATTATTTTAATGGAATTGAATTGGAAAAGTTATTCAAGGACAAACAAGGAAATTTTTTTTATTAAAATAGAAATAAGAATGGATCCAGTAACTCAGGTAATCATGACTTTAAGGAGGATAGGAAAAGTGCACTCAGAACAGTTCCAAAGATCAATCTGAACACATGCATCTCCATTTGCTACCTTTGCGCATCTTGATATGGCGACAAAGTACTCTTTTGTTCCTCGACGAATAACAAATGCTGCCTCAGACTGCCTCTCAGAACCTGCACGTTTAACATTGCATTCTCTGGTAGTATCCCATGAATGACCCTGCAGAAGAGCAATAAATCATACCTATCTCTCCTGACAGATAACTTTTCAAGATTGACACATCTCAATTCATCTGTTGAGAAATACGTTAGATCAAATTTGTTACGCAGCCAATTTACTAATTTATCTTGTATACCTTCAATTTCATTTGCTGTGTACAATCGATCTCTGTTTCACATCCACGTAGCACATTCAAGATGGCTTCTTACCATTGACTTAAAAAGCAAAGTACAGGTTTCCATTCGCCTAAAATTACATGCTATCCATTTAATGAGCCCTATGTTTCTTCAACCTTGCTTACAATAAAATTTATATGTTCTGAGAACTACAGATCATCTTGTTTATACAGAAACTATCAGATAGCAGCATGGCGCTGGACATGTAAGATAGAAAAGTCTATGGATAAATAATTCAGTATGAAATTGTGTTTTAATGTAACTGGGAAGTTTAAAATACATTTATATTGAATATAACGTAATGTTAAAACATTAACAAAATAAGGGTTAGTGCACCTTTTTATTTATTTATTTTTTTTTTGTTATTGACATAGTAGAGAATCAAAAAAATGTGATTTGATTTTCACAAAATTATTTTTAAAAACCACAACAGCTATTAAATAATTTTGTAAAAATCAAATTACAAATTTGTTTATTTTCTTTCATTAATATGGATTTTCATCAAGTAACAGATTCATCCATCGATTATTTATAATATAGAATGTTTACTAGTCGCAGAGAAAGTGTAAAACTGACAAAAGAAAAGGGAGTGAATTGTAAAAATTTATTTTATCAGGCATTTAAAGTAATATGAAAATTTTCTGTTGTCTTTTATTTTTACCTGGAAATTTTTTGTTGCTGATTAAAAATTAATTTTTAAATAAGTTAATTATATTTTTTTACTGAATGTATATTAAAAAGTAATGCATTTATATCAATGCTTTTTATGTGATGGCTGCATTCATAGTCAGTTTATATAAATAGCAGTTTTCATCATTTGTTGTAGATGAAACAAATCTTGCAGAAATTTTACAACTTAGATTTAGTTGAATCAATAAAAAAATTATGTCATACAGATTATCTCTTGATGTGAGTACTTTGTAATATATCATGTATTTGTCACAAAGATCAACCAACATTCCCATTTATTGTATTTAGTTTTATAACTTAAGGCTGCAGCATATCATCTTTTGTTTTTATACTGCACAATCTTTTTTCTCAATCCTACAAGCTTACCCCAGTTTAATTTCCTTCCATTTAACTAGTGAAACTATAATTTTCAATAGTTTTTTCTTATATTCTCATCATATTTACATTTATCTCATATGTTTTTGTCATCCATACTTCTTTTAACAACAGAATCGACTCTGTTTTAACATCATTTGTTTTTCATAACATTACCACTTCACTGAACACTTATTCTAAGAAAATAAAAAATCAATTGATTTTGTATTGGTTTTGAATTTATCCATATTAACACATTGACTGAAATTACTTTAAATTGTGTCTGTTAAATATTTAATTGCTGCTGGTCATAAATATAAATATTTGAAATCATTGTCAGGAGTAGGCAACTTTTCAGTGTAAATTAAGAAATGTATTACTAGATTGTCAGAGGCTGAATTATGATCTATTTTAATCTAATAAAAAATTAGGCTTCAATATTATATTGTATGAAGAAGAATTTCCAAAAAAAAAAAAATTATACGATTTACTCATCTAATGAAAAGAAATTAAATGAATATGCTTCATTATTGATGGATATCAAACAGTTCTCAGGCAATAAGTCATGTAGTTTAAGTTTCATTATAAGTTTCTCAGTCATGCAAATAACTGGATATGCATGTCAATATAACAAAAACTATGCTATGTCCTGGTAATGCAATTTCACTTCTGGGTAGCCTAAAATCCAAAAAGTAGAGTAAATCCTATTTAAACCTAGAAAAAATGCATTTGCATTGATTATATTTCCAGATCTGTGGTCTCTGATTTGAACTGAATGTAGGCTTGTATTGGGAGAAATATTCCAAAAATTCAGTAAATATAATATGAACTAGGGGGCTGTGCCCACGGCCAGCATTTCAGTGTTTTTCTTACCGTATCATAATATAGGGAGAAGAACCATTTTGTTCACTCATATCTCAGGAAAAATTTGAGTTGAGGAAAAATTTTGGATGAGATCTCATTAGGTGTGATTTGATTATTCAATTGTTTTAAGCCATTGCCCATACCAGTAGATCAATTAGGTCTCAAATTATTACAGTTTCTGTGTTTTCGGCATTTTATTGTTATAATATAGGGAGCATTAAATATTTGATGGTGGCCGTGTTCTTATCAAGGTTTTATTTTGGTTTCTCCTGGTGCATCCAGGTCAATGCTGAAGCAGTTCCTTTCATTTTATATCCTTTGAAAATGTTTTTGTTAAATAATAAAAACATTATGATGCCAAAAAAACAAAATGAAGGAAAATAATGACAAAAAATTGAACTAACAACTGTATAGTAAATTGTATTGTGTACTATGAACAGTACGTTGTTTACATTAGCATTTATTCTATACTTATTTATTTTTATAAAATTTCCAAAAACTTATATCTACAATAGTTTTTTTTTTTAATGAAATTTAATTTTATTAAGTAATTTTTGTATTATAAAAAGTATAATAAATCTTAATGTAAGCAATGTACTTTTTATAGTGCACAAAACAATTTATTATAGTTGTTGAATATTTTTCCACTCGATGGTAGCACTTCATTCAAAATAAAAATGTGAGCACTTAACAACAAATCAATACACCACCACTCTTGTTAAAGAGATATAAATGCAGTATTATGTTCATCTTCATAATCTGTATATTAAATTTCTTCAAAACAAAGCTAATAATTATCAATTAAGCAATTAGTTTATACATTTTATGATAGTATATATTTTTGTAATTATGGCACTTCTCATTATGGTAAATCTCATTTACATCCTTTCTATCCACTTTATCTCTAGTTGTCTATTAGCTGCTTGTACATTTCACTATTTTAATTATGTGCTTTCATTTTAAGTGCCAGTTTTTTTTTTGTTATCATTACTGTCACAGTTATTTAAAAATATAAACATCAGTATTGTCATAATTTATTAAATTCAGCATCGCTCCCATTTAAAATTTCAGTTTAAAATCGTGGTACATTAAATAGTCATCATTAAACAAATTATAACTCAGTTTTTACAAAAGCTTGGTTAAAAACTGAGATTCTGGATTACTTTTTTTAAAAAATTATATAAAAACAACTATTGAAAAAATATAATGCGTAAAATAATTTAGGCAGATTTATGTATTCATAAATATTTACTTTAATGAAAAAATTAAATAGAAATATTTTTGTAATAGGTAAACTATTATAATTATTAAGTATAAAATAGTTCATTTAATTGACTAATCTAAAAGTATGATTACATGAATTTTTTTCTATTATTCTGATGCAATAAATGTGCAACCATTGTTTTTCAGAATATTGATTTACATCTTTTTTATACACTATACTAAATGGATGATGATTACATGCAAACTCAAGTTTTATTTAAATTGTAGGTAGCTTAAAAGTAGTCTCATCTACATTGCAGGTGAGAGGTTCATGTATTTGTCTGTTTTTTCGAGATCTCCAATACAAACTGTATTTTGTGTTACTTTTCTTGTTGAGTGACTTATTTCTACAAAAAAAAATTGCATATCATTAATATCAAGTATCTTGAATTTTGGAAATTGATATTAGCATTAATTATGATTATTGTTTCTGATTTTCATATAAACTGACCAGATTACTTACTTATGCTTTTTTTGTATGTGTTTAATTCATTAAGGAAGTAGTTATTTACTTTGCTTAAAAATTCAATCATTTTTATAAACTTGTTAAAAACTGAGAAAAATTAACGTCTTTTTTTTTTAGAAATTGTATGAAAATGATTATACACTTAAATATTTGTTTAATGAAAATGGATACTACTAAATTTTTTCTGACACATCCACAGAATTTAAATATTTATATTCTAGTAAATAATTGGATTATAAAAATTTAATATGAGTAGAAAAGATGCAATTGAATATTATTTGTAGTTATTCAAGTAAGTCTTTCTCCATCGACTCATTGAGTTGCATGATCTGGCAATGTTTAGTTCAAATACGTGTCTTCTTTCATCTAAATCAAAATTATGCCCTTCAAGTGTAACTTTAACTTTGAAAATAGAAAATAATTTCCGGTAGACAAATATAAGAATAGGATGAAGCATATACATACACATACATACTTTTTCACCTGTTTTCAATGTAAAGAAACCTTTAGCTTTTGTTCAGTGAGCTAAAGCTTTTAAATGAAAGAATCGACTGGCTGGTTCTTAGTTCTTGCACTAGATGTAGTAGTAAATCCTTCTTTATCATTCCAGAAGATTCAAATAAAAGTTTTCATTGACAGTTTGTCCCTTTGGTAGAAATTCACTGTGAATAAATCTGTTATTACCGTAAACAAAACTGTTATATTCACTTTTAGTGTCCCTGGAAGCGATGACTTCAATTCAGCATTCTGATGTTTATTTATAAGATCACAATAAAAATACTAAACACCATTCCTTTTTTCCTCCATCATATGTGAGTAATTTATATTTCTACAAGAAGTTCAAATGATATCTGTTACATTCTGCGTGCATTCATGATCTTACAAGAAATGTGTTAATGCAGAAGAAGGTTGCTATAGCTAGCAGCTTTCTTCTTGCCTAAACCTTTCTCTAAGATTTGGTAAATTGTGTTTTATTTTAAAACCATTAGTAATTATTCTCACAATCATTCAGTATTCTTCATGAATCATTCTTATATTTTAGCAATGACTTTTCATAACAAACAGAACCTTGCAGATCTGTATCTTTATGTTTAAGGGTTCCTTTATCACTTTTACCACACAAAGATCTATCTCATTTGCCTATTTTAATGTTTTATTTTATTAATAAATACTCATATATTATAAAAATAAATTAAACCTTCTGTTCATCTTAAATCGCAACTGGAACAGCCATTTTCGCCTATATCCTATAATCTAATAATTATATAATTAAGGGATTGTATTCTAGTTTACCTTTTTATTTTTCCTAATGTGTACATTGCAATCTCTTAGTGAACAGATTGATAGATTTGAACAGAACAATCTAAACTAGTGAACAATCAGCAACTCCCTCTCCATGCCATATGACATGTAAATGAGGTGTAGTCTTATACAGACAATTTTTTTTTTTTATTCATAATATACACTTACACCACACACTCAAAACAACGAAAATTGTATTTTATCAAAAAATTTTAATGTGTATTTTATTAAGTATTATTATTAATTTTAATCCAGTTTAACACATTACACGTGTTCATAGTTTGTGCCTATTTTTTAATTAAAGAGAAAAAATTAAAACATATTATTTTAAAAAGTTTAAATATTTCTTATTGTATGGTATTTTCCATATTAAGTCTAAAATGTTAATTATTTCTTAAGTATTTTCCATATTAGGTTTAAATTGTTTAGATTTTTGCTTATTTTTTTTTAATAAGTAAATAAATTTTTATGAAAGACTGAAATGTTTGTATTTGTAAAATGTTATACAGAAAATGTTATTTTCTGTATAACATTTTAACACTGTAAAAATACAGTGTTAAAAATAACACTGTATTTTTTAATTCAGTATTTAATTTTTATCTGAATTGTTAATTTGATTCATTCACAAATTTTCTAATTTGAAAAAATTAAGAAACCAAGTTTTTTTAAAAAGAAAGTAGTATTGAGTTATAAAAATTAACAGTTAATATTAATTGTTAATATTAGTTTTTATTATTGCATTATAGTAATTTCTTTACATTTATGTATTAGTGACTAGTGAAGAAGTCTCTCTGTTGTTGAATTTTTGACTTGATATTCAAAATAATCAGTTTTCTCTATTTAAATTTATCAAAAAGTATTTTAAATGTTTTGTTTGATATATTTTGATATTTCAGTTAGGTTGTTAGAATTTCTTGAACCTTAACGCACCAAAATTTATTACTGTTAAAAAAATTAACAATAGAAACCATGAAATAAATCTTGGTTAATTAGGGAATCTTGTTTCTGTAATTTCTAATGTACTTGTGTTTTAATGTGTTCAGGACTTTAAACTGAAGCAGCAGTTATAATATCCTCTAAAACATTTAAAAATAAATAAATTTATTTCTTAACTGTTTCTCAAGCAGTTCTTTATTAGATTCTTCATGAATATTTAAAATATTAAAAAAATCATCCATATTGTTCACAATGGCTATTAATGAAAAATCATAAAAAATACTAAATGTAATTATTACTCAGAAGACACTAAATTCAGTTAGATGGTTAATATTTATGAAACTTGATTCTTGTATAGTTCTTCAGAAATAAAATATCATTTACTGAAGTTTAATTCTTATTTACAGAAAAATCACCAATATTTAATCAAACTTGATTGTATGTGACAGTAAAGGCTAAATTTTTTTTTTTTTTTAATTCCGTACCAAAAATATTATATATTATAATATGTATAAAAGAATATTAATTATTATAATATTTATATTAATCCATTATTAAAGTTTAATATAGGATTAGCTTTAAATAACATGGAAAACCATCACTCCTTACTGTAAAACTCACTAGAGGTTGTACCATATTACTTAAAATAGGCAAATGTGTAGTGGCTGACAAGAAGGACATTTCTGGTTTCATACAAAAATAAACATCCACATTTTTCAGTTATAACTAAAGAATTAAACCTAAGAATATTCACATATTCTGATGCTAGTTAAGATGGTTTTCATGTGAATTAGATTCAGATGGGAAAATTCATTAGATTAGATCAAATTTCATTAGTTATGAAAATTCAGATGGGATTTTCAGCTCTACTTAATTTAGTGCAAGCATAGTACTGAGAAGATTCTATCTATAAAAAAATATTGGAACAGTTGCATCACATTGTTTCACAAGTGATAATGATTTTAAAGAAACTTCCAAATGTACTGTTAGTAGACATTACTATGAATCATATTTTCATTCTCTTTGGTTGCTGCAATAAATACCTCAGTGCTGGTGATATTATGTTTAAAATAGGCTAAGCTGTTAACAACTGGATTTAACTTTCAGTAAAAAACGTTTAATTTTTTCATATTAAAACTTCATATTTTGGGGGAATTTTGTATTAAGATTTACTGTTAAAATACTGTATAAGCTCCATTCCTGTTGTGTTTGCCATAGCAATAGATTTCTCTAATGTTGTGTTTATAATTATTCTAGTAACTGAATAGTCGAACTTTCAACACAGTTTACTGTGTTATGTATTAGATACATACTACTGATTTTGCAAAGCTGGTCAGATATAGTCATCTACATCTTATTAACATTTGTAAGTTTAATGTAGCTTGATATGGTATCATTTATTGGCCAATACTCTTACAAAACATTCCCAAAAATTTCCAAAATTAGCCTATAAAAAGTAAATGAACTAAAAATTATTGGTCTCCATTCACTTCAAAGTAATTTTCTACATAGTACAATTCCACTATTTTTTTTCTCTAATTGAAAATTATACCTGTATCAAAGCCTGGATCTCTTAGATATTTTGGAAACACTGTACTTTAAACTTCAATTTCATCTTCAGAAATAAAAAGGAGTTGTATGATCCAAGGTTCAGTGCACAGGGAGGGTACAAGATGACCATTGTATTAATAGAATCCAGAAATTTATGCACAGAAAATCATATTTTTGAGCAGATGAATTGTCAAAGAGCAGGAATCAAGATTTGTTAGACCACTTTTCAAGAAGACATCTGAATGCCATTTGTATTGAATGTGTCCTCTGAGCTGCCTCAGAATTTCACATTAGAATTGTCTATTGATAGTTTCATCTTTAAACTCTTTACAATGCTAACAGAAAAAAAACCAAATCAGCATTTATTTGATGCTGTTTTGAACCTGTTTTGAGATCGATCATAGCTATAAAACACTGCATGAAAACTATAAACCCATGATACATGACGCGAAGAGTTGAAGTTTACGTAAGTTTCAGTCAGTTCTCTCAGATAAGTACAGATCTCAGCAAGATGTTGTTTTGTTCAATCTTGAGCAGCTTAGAAAATGTTTACAATGGTGTGTCATGTATTGAGCTCCCTACAATAGAATTTACTATAAGCACCATATGATAGGCCTATAATATTGCAAATTTCATAATCGTTTTCTTTTGGTCTTACAGGATGGCTTCATGCAGTTTTGGTGTATTTTTAGGCATGTTTTTTATTGAAACACAACCACTATACTTGTTATCATCAACTGATTGTTGTTGTTTTTAAAACAATTATACAGTTTGTGTTTGACCTAAAAAATACCCCAAACGTTTAGGAAAACATTTGGTAAATCTTCTGGGCCATCTTTCAGAGTTTAAAGTAAAATTTATTGATTTTAATGTAATTTATTTTCATTTTACTATAGAATTGCAAAATAACACAAATATACTGTTATTAAGTAACAAAACCACAACACCACTTGGCCAACTGACTGAGTGACAAGCTTGGTAGCAGACAGTGCAAGCTTGCCTATCTAGTATCACAGTTATAATACAACCGGTTCAAATGTCACACTTAAATTTTTTGTAGCACCTCATATTACATCTAAATCAGTGTCTGTTAAAATGTACATCCATATCTGTTCATATTTGTTTCCGGTTTCAGTGAATGATAAATCTATTTGCTTAGTAGAAGCTCAGCAGGCAATCTACTTAGTAGTTAATTCATCGCAAATCAGTTGTTTAGCAACTGATTTCTAAAATTGAAGTTTCTGAGGTTCAAATCCTTGTAAAAAATAGTTACTTTTATACAAATTTGAATACTAGACAGTGGGGATATTGATGTGCTTTGGTGCTTAGGGTTCAGTTTACTATGCATCCCTGAATTGGTCAATCTGACACAAAAATACACCTCATCTACATATCATCCTGATCTTATTGAGCCATGGTTGGTTGCTTATTGTTCACTACTTGAACAAATTGCATCATATACATATTAGGAAAATGAAAATTAAAAAAATTTAGAAAATCTTTTTAACTATAATTTTTAAAAAGTTAATCTGTGTAAATACAAAAAGTTTTATTTTTTTTTTTAGTAAAGTCCATTTTGAAATTAAAATTTATTCATGAATATTTGTTAAAAAGATTCGTAAAATATACCCCATGTCATTTTTTTTCAATTTTATTATTATTTATAAGAAAACTGATATCACACCAGTTATAAAGTTTAAGATAGTTTCATTAATGAAAAGCAATTTTGTTGCAGGAATTAATGAGTTAATTTGAGAGATTTATCAGGCAAATACTATACTCATTATTATGTACTTACTGCATATAACAAAAAATTGCCCACTCGACAGCTAAATACTGATACAGACAAATATATATATTGTCGTCAGTTTGAGGCTAAATTAAGACTGAATTCAAATTTGAAGATGCTTGAAAAATTCTCATTTACAGAAAATCTACAATAAATTGCATCAGGTTATTAAAAAGTAATAATTGTCTATGTAATTTTCATTTTTTTTAAATACTAATTGAACATGAAAGAAAATATGTAAACTTTCTATAATTAAATAAAATATGTCAAAAAACAGAAGAATCCTTATTTGGGGATTCCAGTTGGTGGCATTCTTGTTTTATCATGTTCATTTTGTTTTAGTTATGAACATTCCTATATTTAATTTTGTTTTTAAATATTGAAACAAATCCAACAGAAAGACTTACTAGTCGTTGCAAACATTGCTATTGTGTAATATTATGCTACAATATACTTTATAAAATTTATATTAGTTTGTAATTTATATATACTTGTTTAATAAAATTTTACATTTAAAACGTACATTGTTGCAGTTTTGTAATATAAGAATAACCTTTTTTTATTTTTGATGCTTTCTTTGGGTAGGGGAATATAAGATATTGCTTATAATCTTGCATGTAGTTAATTGGTGTTAAACACTTTAAATATATTTGATTTAGTAATCTTGAGTAGTATTTAATGACCAATTATAGCTGCTCATGTTCTGTAGAACCACAAATTTTAGCTGTCTATTGTAAAAACATTTTGAAGGTTTATTATTTGTTAATGTGTTTCATGTTTTATAACTGTTAAATAATTTGGTTATCTGTTTCATGATATATGTGTACTGTTAAAATATATTTATGTAATAAGGATGGTTTCCCAGAAATATTGTTTTATGCAATATTTGGTAAAGTATATCATTTTGTTGTAATAAAGAGATAAAATGCTTAGATAATATTACGACTAAACATTTGCTCTAAAATTTTATTATACAAAAAAATTTGCAGAGCAGGTATTTCATGTAACCTAAGAAAATGTATATATATGTTTAGAACTTGTTACGAAAGTGCTCATTAGGGAACAGTTCTAGTTACACTCCTGCTGTATCTAGCTTACTGCCTTAAAGTAAGATTGCCAAAATTAAGGATGACATAAACTGGATCTTATTAATCATTTATTGAACACCGAACTCAATATAAAACATGACATTCACTGTAACTGCTAAACAAAAACTAACCTGTTTCAAAAATATTTGTCTTTACTTCCTCCCTGTCCATACTTCTTTTTTACCCACATCTCACGCTAACTGTAATATGTATCTATCTTATAGCCCAGCCAACCCTGACATATGTTTGTCCTCAAACTCACATGTGTAAATTGGAATTGCCAATATAAAGTGTACAGCAAAATTACACACAAGACCAAATGAACAAAATTAATATAATGAGAAGTTTAATAAACACACAGTAAATTGAAAAGAAAAGAAAAAAACATTATGAAAGATTATACAGTCACAATCAATATCTATAACCTTTAATATCAATCAGAATGGAAAAACTTCAGTCGTAAGGAAATGGCACTTCGATAGTTGCAGTTCAAGCTTATTCTCAACCAACAACCTGAAAATTTTCCGCAAAATAATATAATGCTTTTTTTAGAGTTACTGTCGCAATCATAATATCATCCTGATATTTACTACATCTCCAGATCATAAACCTCTGAATACTGTATTCATGAATTTTCAGAAATGCTTTGGAGCCACTTTCAAAACAAAAGGAATTTATAAAAAAATAATTGTCCATAAGGCGTAACAGATGATGTATATTTAATCAAATCTTCAGCCAGTTCTGCATGATAAAGGCTTTAAGATCCAGTAGCTCTTATCCCTGAGGATATTTATTTTGTCATCAATCAACGATATTGGTAATTGCCTGATTCTAAAAATTTATTCTATTTCATTGGAATCTTAGTAATCATTTATTACTACACATTGAACATTGAATACGCAATAACAAAATCACATAACTACAAAACTCATGATAACTACTAAATAGTATGTAACCATTTCAACAATTATTGTTTATACTTCTTACCTGTCCACACTTCTTTCTCTAGTCTCACACTTTCTGCCATATCTCTTACAGTAATGAGTAGTTTTTCTTTCTAAAAACATTTTTCACTTCCAGTGTTAAGTTATATAAGGTTGTTTTACATAGGTAGACCTTCAGCTTGTAACCAAATACACCCTGATATTTATTACAGGAAAATGAAAAAAAATAATAAAATTTGAATTGATTTTTGTAAAGAAAAATCATCATTTACATAATTTTTTGTCTAACGAACCTTTTTTTTAAAATTTATTTGAGTTTCATACCTCGTATGTTTTCTTTGATGACTGTGTATTATAACAATAGTTACTAATTTGGACTAGCTTTTCATAATTTGATTACTATTTATGATATACATGAAAAAAATTCACTTTGTCAGCTGGATCTGTTTACAGAAACAAATGAAGATAAAGAACCTTGTTTGTGTAACAAGTAGCTTATATTTTTTTTATAATTGTGGACTACCAGATCAGATTTAATTATTAATTTGAAACTTATAATAAAATGGTAGCCAGGAGATAAGAACAAGGAGCCATAATTATGTAATATGCCGTAAATTATCTAGCTTCTTTTTGGGGAAAGCAGATCTAACCCTCTGTACTATTTAAATTCACATTTCTCTTAAAGAAAGAATTTAATGTGAACTACTCACTAGGATTGCATTATAGTAAAAGATTAAAAGTTGAAAGGGTCATGAATTAATGTAAACATTTTTCAGAATCTGTCTTATATAAAAATATATAAGTGTTAACTACTCGACTTGTATGTGCATGATTTCAACATTAACTTTATTCATTACATTCATAAATTTAGAGTTATTGTTTTGATTAATAATGCAATCCATTAATCAGCTAAAAATAAATCACTCAAAATACAGTATGCTGTCATGTCAGATTACTGTCTTTATATATAGTGCTAGTTTATTTGTGTATTGGTTACTCTGTTTACTGCCCAACAGTTAACCACCAATACGTTAGGCTGACAAACATAATTTTCATTATCATAACTTACCTTACTGTCTTTTTTTATCATTGTAGTCAAACCGATTATATGATTTAATTATACCACTAATAATTAAAGAAAAAATTCATTTAAATCTGAACCTCTTACTTTTAAATTCATATATTTTTCTTTCATTCCGGTTTTATGGTAACTACTTATTTGGTAGAGGCTCTCTTTAATGAACTGAAGCTAATGGATTTCATATTTGTATGGATGAGTTATTTAAATCCAGATTTGAAAGATGAATTATTAGCTGATTCTTTAATATTTCTTCTTCATTTCTCATTCAGTCTTTGTCTTACCTATTGCACTTCTTAAAAATGTCATTTCTGCAGTGTGGATTTTCCATCTTCTTTAACTGTGGTCACATACGTACATACAATGCAAGTCAAAGTTGGCATGTAACAAGTCTTAAACATTACCTTCTTATTTTAATTTGGGACGTTACCCAAGTTCCTTATCACCTGAAAAAATATACAGACTCGTATTTCCAGGCAACTTCTGAACTTAGTCTTTCATTTTCTTTCTAAGTTTGTTTGGAATTGAAATGAGAACAGAGAACGAAAGAATAATTAAAAGACTTATTACATCTACAGAATAATAAATGATAAGGCCTAATAAGGTAATAAGTAAACCCTATGCATTTTTAAATTAAATATTAAAAATAATATTGAAATTTATTTTAAAACAAGGAATAAACTTAAACATTTATCATATAGAATTGTAATATGATCATTACAAAACAAATGAAATTAATTCTTTTAAATTCTCTTATCATTTTGGTAGTTTGTTTTTCGAACTGTTAATACTCATGTAAAGAATTTGCTTTTGACGTAACATACTCAAAATCCTATTCATTCTAGTTTTAAAAACACTCACAAAACCATATTTAATCCTCAGCATATAAAAATAACTTCATGGATTTTAGAATAACAAAATATACTTTTAACCATGTTCAAATCGTAATATCTTCCAACAGTTTGATGAGTAACGTGTTTTCGCTTATTAAATTTCCATGGCAATAGTCAAATTATTTCAATACCATTTACTATTGGTATATTTAGTGATTGCTTTTCTCTTCTATCAAAGGTTTTTGAGTTTCATTTCAGAATCTTTCTAGAAATGAAATTCATAACCAGAATATTCCAGTTCTAGTAATGAATCTTTCATTACTAGAAAGTAATTAGTATATATTACAAATAATGAATCTGCTTTTGATGAAACGGACATGATAATTGTGTTAATTTCAAAAATTAATATGTGAATGATGAAATTGTTAATGAGGTTATGGAATCATTATTGAATTTTGTTGGCTGTAAATGACAGATTTATGTTGAAAAAGATGATAATTTAATTTTATTGAAGAGTATTTAATAAGTTGAATTTTTTTTATTCAACACAGCAAGACAGTTTTACATTTTTGTTCATTGTTTTTCAGTGCTTTTCAAATAAGTTATATACTTCTGTTCTTGAAAGAAAGTATCAATAGAAGGGATGAAGAAAGGAAAATTTTTAAAGAGTGATCAAAATATTTGTATTTTATTAAATGCTACATTAATTATGATGCTCCTAAGGGTATAGGCTTTGTTTTATCCATTTTCTTGTGTGTTTTTTGTATTAAAAAAAGTCTTAGGTATAATTATAATAATTTGATAAAATATTAATAATACATACAGAAGTGAAAGCTTTCAATTCTTATGTATTTCTTGGCTGTGTTATAATACAATGTATTATATATTTTGGTTCATTTTTTGTTGATTTACATTTTATTTTTTATAATTTTATCTTAATTTTTATAACCATAAATATATTTTAACAATGATTAATAACAAATAATGTAATAGCTTGTAAAATATTTATATCACAGTTTATCTACATTATCTAGATAGCAGTTATTAATCTATTATGTTATTATATGACAGTGTTTTTGTAAATCAGTATAAAACTTTGCTTTTCATCAATAGATAAACATAAATGTTGTATTTATTGCATAATTGTAATTTTATATACTTGTAATTAAAATGAGTGTCGCTTATTAGTGTCAGTCTTGGAATTAAAAAAAAAAAAAAAAAAATTTAATGAAAATGACTGATTCATTGCAAAATGAGTAATACTAAAGGCACAACCTTGAGGAGTGCCTTATAAGTTTTAGAATCGCCAAAAATGGACATTTTTGAAATGGTCAATTTAAAAAAAAATTAATGTAGTTTTTAGTGAATAATTGTTTTTTTTTTTTTTTTTTTTTTTTTAATTTTTACTTTGATTTAAATGTTTCCAGCATAGTTAAGTCATTGATTGTTAATGGCACTTCCTCCAGAATGATAGGTCTGAATCTAAATTGTAACTTCTTGTTTTTTTCTCTAATTGAGTAATAGCATATTGTGAGGCAGAATGTTAAAATTCCTGTATATATTAGATGTTTTTTTTTTTTTTTATCTGAAAATCTGATTAAATAAGAAGACCAATTCAATTTTCAGTAAACAGCACATCAGATAGATGTTAATGTATTATAAGTGTTTTCACTAAACTATATGAGCTGTGATAATTATATATTATATTTGTAAAAATACACATTGTTTGTTGTATTACTGCAGTACTTTTAATTTTTAGAAACCTGTATCTACCATAAATATCACTGTATTATATATTGAAAAAAAATATTATTAATGTTGTATTCTGTTTGGACTGTTTGTAGAGGTTTACTTGGCTCAGTTAAAGTATTATAGTTGATAAAAATGCAGTCAATCCTTGATTATCCATGTATGGGTTATTTATTTGTTTTAGAAACTGCCGTAATTGAGCTTACTTATCTGTACCATCAGAACCTTAAAGAGAAAGTGTTACAAATTTCAAAAATCATTGGATGTTTTAATTGCAAATGCTAGTATAAAAGTAAATGATACTCATATTTTACAGGGAAATGGTTTAAATCCTTTATTATGCATTTTACTTGAATTTTACCATGCCTTCAGATCATGGATATTTACAGTAATTTCCTTTGATTTGAATACTAGATCGTAGACATTGGTGTTCTTTGGTGGGGTTGGGTTTAAATTAATCACACATCTCAGGAATGGTCAAACTGAGACTGTACAAGATTACACTTCATTTACACTCATACATTTCATCCTCTGAAGTATTATCTGAACGGTAATTACCGAAGGCTAAACAGGAAAAAGAAAAAGCCTCCAGGACCATTATTACTTACTAAAAGGCTTGTAAACAGAGCGTATTAAACAATAATCACATAAGGTAATTAATGCATTATTCTATAAAAACCTAACCTTTCAAATCAGTTATTGTAATAACATCTGTAATAACTGAAAGGTTAGGTTAGGTTTTCATTTCATCCTCTTAATTGCTTCAGAGGATGAATTAAAATGAAATGACACTTTTGTAGTGTGTGAAGATGCCATGCCTGATCCGGATTCAAACCCGGGATATCCAGATGAAAGGCCAAGATCATACCACTCATGCCACAGAGGCCAGCACCGTGTAATGTCCCTACCAGTAGTTGTTTAAAGACACAATTTATGAAAATATAATATTATCTTTAGATTATTGTTGTTTTGGCATAACATGCTTTTTGGAAATAAGATTAATTATACCTTCTACCACTATAATGAACTATAGTTATCTGAGAAGGGCAGAGAAATGACACAGCTAAACATGAAAAGATTATGAAGAATATGTAGTCATCATATGTACAAATATTTGCTAATCATTCATTAGTATTACAATTTGTGTATTAGCCCAATGATTGTTTTAAAAAATTATACTACAGGTCAGTGGAAATCATACAGATGATTTTGCATTGAGTATTAGTAAGTGAATGTAAAAAAATATTCAGTCAATATTATAACTAACTGTGTTTATTATAATTAGCTTATGTACTTAGTAAATATATTTTTTAAATGTTTATTTTGAGTAAAAAGCAAATTGATTGAAATAACTGATTTGAAAGGTTAGGTTTTTGTAGAATAATGCATTAATTACTTTATGTGATTATTGCTTAATAGCCCTATTTACACGACTTTTATTTTTATAATAAACCAATTTGAATGTTTTATCGTTTTTTTAACCATCTGACTATATTTATACTCGTATTATCTGCTGACCTCCTGATAGAGTGATAGCATTTCAGCCTTTCATCCATAGGGTCCCAAATTTAAATCCCAGTCAGGCATGGCACTTTTCATTTGCTATAAAATTACCATTTCTTTTACTCGTGCACAAGCTATGAGGTTTTTTGAAGAATTAATCATCAACTTAACAAAAACAAAATCTAATTAACTATCTCATCATAGATAATCAGGGATTGACTTTGTAGTTAAAATCAGCTGGAATGAACTTTAATATTCTTGCTGTCTTACATTGTAATTGATAACACATTATTTGCTTCACTACTTTTTTGTTTTAGTTGAGAAAAGAAACAGTTGAAGGTTTTTTTATATGTGAGTGTAATGGGTAAACCTCTGATGAGGACTTAGTATAGGAATGTACTGTTATTTTAAGGCTGGAACTCGACATACTGTAAATTATGGCATGTAAATGCGAAACCTTTTATATCTAGATTTTATTGTTAAAAAGAGATGGCTCTCCACTTACTGCATTATTACAACACTTAAAAGCAGTAATTTGCTGCTACAATTCTGAATTTGCTTTGTGATTTTACAAACAGTAATTTGCCACGCTGTGCATTGTGTAGATCAGTGTTTGTTCAGTGTTGTGTAGATCAGTATATAAAATCATTTATACCAATAACCAGTATAGTTTTTTTCACTTATAACCTTGTACCCAACAAAGGTTCACCAGCTTTTTTGTGTCTAATAGCTCTAAATATTTTAAAGATTGTACTCTACCAATACACCCAACAAAGTGAAACAAACAGAAAAAGTATATCAAAATAAAACACCTGGAAATAATAAAATAAAAAATTAATTAGACTGAATAAAAAAATTGTTTAATCAGATACCAAGCAGGAGCATACAACATGTGTAGTCAGATAATTTAAATTTGCTGTTAAAAAAATGGAACTTCTACATAACAGCCAGTAATTGTCCAGCAACTCTTATTGCCACTGTAACACAGCACATGAAGCCACTTTCATTTTCCAATTTTGTGTCTGTTTTCACACCATAAATTATAGCGGATACAAACAGTAAATTACAGCGCATGGAGCCATGGCTTAAAGAGTTATCAAATTAAGTTGCACTCACATTCAAATCCATTTAACAAGTGACTCTCAAAAATTGTTTGTAGTGCCACACTGGTACCAGATTTTGTTTTTTCATTTTCTTTTTAATTATGCACTTTTTAGAATGTAAAATTACTGTATAAGAAATTATTTGCTTATTTTATAACTTCATATAAAAAAAAAATATTGAACTCTGGAGTGGCAACATCGTATTTAGAAATTTTTTACTAATCTACGGAACACTTCAATCTGAGAGTAAATGTTTTTCAGACAAAATAATAATATAGTTACAATTAATAAAATCTTTTTATCAGTTGATATATTTATAATCTTTGAAATATTTTAGATAAAAGCCAATATTTCTAACACCAACTTTGCTTTCAGTACAGTTTCCTGATTTTATTTGTCTGTACTTGTATTTTCACTCTTCATTATTTATTTATTTGTTATTTATTCTGCTTATTTTCAGTTTTGCAGATTTTTTTTACATCAATGAATGATTTTTCTACTAAGCACATAACACCATTATTTGTTCTTACTAATCAGTTCTGGACTTAAATATGTTGTAACCTACAGGTGAAAAGCCTGTAGGTTATAGGCCTCTTTTTTTTTCTAAAAAAAAAACCATTTCATTTCAAATTTTTTACTAATAAAGTTAGGTTGCTTTTTTAATGTTTTTTTGCCTAACTTCTATTTCAGCAAATGTAGAACTAATGTTAAGTTTATATCTGGCACTATTCTGAACATTTAACGAACCTTCGTAGATATGAAATTTGAATGTCAGCTCATTCAGTTCTGTCAGCTTGATATCACATTTATGGTGTTTGTTTTTTTATACTGCTGAATTATAGAGGGTCGTGCCGGAGCCCCAAAGCCTCATCCAGTGATAGTTATTGATATGGATAATAAATTTATTTTATTTAGCTTCAAAAAAAAATATTTACAGATCTTATATTTCATAGATGATTAATAGTATTATTTTCTTTGGTATAAAATGCAAGCTCTTTAGAATATAGAAATCTGTTCTGATATATTTTTAAAATACGGTTATATAAAAAAAGGGAGATAATCTTCCAATTATTGTTGGGATAATTCAAAGAATTTGTTCGATGTGTAGCAAGAATTTGTTCGATGTGTAGCAATGAAGGTATAAAAGTTTATAATTCTATAGTAACATCTTTCCATTCAGTAACATAGGGTTTTTTTTTTATTTTTGGGCAAAATAAAGTTGCTGGATATTCATCTGTTTTCTTACTCAAAATTATCTATGAATATTATTTGAAAGAAATCTGTTAGTTTAGTTTCCTTAGAATCAACACCATGCTGTTTCTTAAAGTCCTTGTATTACTTCATATTGTTTCTATAGACCTTTTTTGAGTCTTGTACATTGGAACTTGAAAAACAGTTAGCACAACATAATGAAACAATGCCTCACCTTCCTCCTCAATGCTTGGAAATACTAAATCATTCACAAAGTTAGGATGATATTCACCCGCTGCTACACTGTTCTCCATTCATTATAATTCAACATTAGTAAACATTTTATATCTTAACACATCATTTTTTTAAGCAAGTTTTTTATTAAGGCAAGCCCTATTTAATTGTGTGTTTTTTTGTCAAATTGTTAAAATCCAAATAATAAATATGTGAATAACAAAAGAGAATAGCAAAAGTATATGTGAATCCAATGAAAAGATTTCTTAAAAGTCATTTGTCATCAATGCCATGATAACAAAATACTGAAATAAAATGACACAATAATGATATCTCTTAAACAAATAGTAACAACTCCTTTAGGAGTAAATGACACTATCACAGAAAGCCGAGACACTTCCATCAGAATAATCAACCTCTTATGATATTTGTATTTTAATAGAATGAAGTTGTCATTCATAGAATTAAATATCTACATTTGAATGAGATTAGCATGCTTATCCAACTTTACATTTGACTTGGTGAAGAAGCAACACAAAAGCACTTTTCTCTCTCAGTTCCTCTCATATTCTTACTAAAGGATCTAAATATTCTTGAGTATGGCTGGGCTGTTTTCAGGAATGATTTATAAGGTCACTTACAAAATCTTTACTGTAAGGCAGCTAACTGATAACTTTTTCTTTATTTTGGGAAAATGTTCTTGCCTTTTATTCACTTAATCCTCCGATCAGTCTATTATTCATGCAATTTATATCTTTTTACTTTTTTAAAAATCCATTTTATATGCAAATTAAATGAAATTTAGGAATGCAACGGGTTGGTCTAGTGGGATTTTAATATTAGATCATAAATGCCACTGTTCTTTGGTAGTTGGGTTTTAATTAACCATACATCTCATGTTCAAGACTAATGTTTACCAGTACATTCATACAAATATTGATGAGTTACTAATGATTTATTTGTTGATGTGATTATAAAAACATTTTTTGAAATCAATGTTAAGTGTGATTGCATAAAATTTTATATTTTTGAACTCCAAAAGTTGTGTATGTAGACCAGAATAGTACCAAATAAATTGCCTATTTTTATGACATGACACCATACAATTCTACATTTTAAAGTCAGGGAGTAACTTTAAACACTAGTCTTGATACTAATTTTTCTAAATTTTCTATGTGGTCCAGTAAATGCATTCACCATGAAGTGTAATACAGTATGATTACTATATTAGTAGTACCAAAAAGTGTAATATTACGTAGACTGTTCTTGCTGCGACAAATAAAATGTGTAAAATCTTTCATTTGGTACCAGACATGATTTGCTATTCTTATATCAGCATATTTAAAATTACAAAATGCAGATAGACCATTTCCAGGAAACACATAATTTAGAGAGAGAGACAGATAGATGGGAAAGGTCAACATTGTAACTGGTACACCTTACTAAAATGTATTCTTGTGACTAGTAACCATTTCTCATTCACTGTATATGCTGCATGATATTTTTAATCTGCCATTGTAATGTTACAAAGCGTAATCCATCAGTATTTATTTCATGATAAGTAAATTTTAAAGCTTTTATAGCTTTATTGTAGTTAAATTGCTCAATAAGAATAAATCAGTGGAGGATTGACTAGATAAAAGATAAGTAACAAATGTTTTCATTGTAAATTTTATTTATTTATACTGAATTTATTAATGTGTATAAAAATATTTTATATTGTAAAAATAGATATTTATTATTAATACTAATATACACTTTCATTTACATAAATATGTTGCAGAATTTGTAAAAATATATAATTTTTACATGTAGTTAAATCTACAGTGCATTTCATACAGTATGCTTAAAAATTTGGTATTTGTTGGGACCATTGAAAGCTTTTGTTTTTAGGCGTTTTAAAAATACATATACTGTAAATGTTGTAATTAAATTTATATCTGATTTTATTTGTAAATGAGCTTCAATTGTGATAATAAAAACAATGGTCTGAACATACATTTTCTCATTTATTTTATGTGCTATTTCCTGTTTTAATAACCATTATTGATTATGACATTTGAACTTGCTTATTACATTTAAAAAGGTGGAATTGAGTAAAATTTAGGTACATAATTATTACTTAGTTCAGTACAACTGTAAACTGAATTTTGGGTTAATTCATCAAAAGTTCAAAATTAATCCTAGATTCAAGTTTTGAAAAAAATGGTGGGTTAAGTATGAATATTTGTGTATTCAAATTGAATACACAAGTAGTCAGGTAAAGAAAGAATGCACCTGAAATTAAAAGGGCCAGCAGGCAGTCAGCTTACAACAGAGTTTATTGATGCCTATTTGAAAGTTGGTAGGAAGAAAGGCTCCCTACTTTAAATCCAGAATGGCAGTTTCTAATTGGCTCCATTTTGAAGAAAATCCATTTAAAGATTTTCGAGTGGTTCAAGTAGCTTATTTGTATACTATGTATCTACAGTCGCAGCAGTGGATGTAATGGTGAGTGATCCAGTTTAATAGAGAGGTCTAAGGATAAACTATGAATTTAATATTTGATGATTATTTTATTTGAAGTTTAACCTAAATATGTATATGAAAATTTGGAAATAAAGGTTACAAGTGGAATGAAGAATTAACAAATAGTAACAAACAGATTTTGAACTTGAAAAAATAAAAAATAAATATTTTGATACTGCAACAGGATATGAAATTTTTTTTAGAAATGTTTGCCGTTGTAAAAATATTAGACGAAACAATCTGAAACTTGATGAGGGTCATGATAAGAGTCCATTTTTTACCATTGTAAACCAGCATTCTAAATAAAAATGTCTATCATATGTTCAAAGGTTGAAAATTTCAAATACAAATAAAGGCCACAAAAAATTATGATTTCCTTGACAATGTAAACATTCTCTTTAATGTTAAAATAGTTTTTTTATAAATTAATGTAGAAAAGAACAAGCTTTGATTTGGTACATATTGCATTTTTTATGATGGTTTATTGAAAAATTATGATATTCTAAGAAATGGAGCTGTAATATACAATATAGTCTTTTTTATCCCTTAAGCTTTTTGATATTTTGTTTTAAGATTATAAACTCAATTCAGAATATAGAACTCCTTCGAAAAGCTAAATATCAACACCTTCAGTGGAGTATGTGGTAGCAATGTTAGGAAACCCCTGTAAGCATGTTAATAATGTATTAAGCCTGCTTTATTAATTTGTTGTTTTTGTCAAATTTATGTGTTTTGTAAATTTTGTACTATTTAAGTGTCTTGAGATCGTGCTTCTTATGTGCAAAATTTGCATACAGTGGTTAATGTCTACTAAAATCAGTTATGTTGTGTATTATAGTATAGCGTTGTCCTTGTTTCTAAATGAATCTGTTTAGAGTCTGGATATAGTATTCCATGCATTTACTACAATTTAGTTAGTGTACATTTAACCCACCAGATTGGCCTAGTGGTGAACTCATCATCGCAAATCAGCTGATTTTGAAGTCAAGAGCTCTAAGATTCAAATCCTGGTAAAGGCAGTTACTTTTAGATGGATTTGAATACTAGATCGTGGATACGATCTAGTTTGTGGATATGAAGATCCACTAGATCGTATTGCGGATACAATCTTGTATTCAAATGGTTACGATCTAGAGTTCTTTGGTGGTTGGGTTTCAATTAACCATCCATCTCAGGAATGGTTTACCTAAGACTACAAAACAAGACTCCATTTACATTAATAAATACCAACCTGTCTTAAGCAATACCTGAACGGTAATTACCGGAGGTTACACAGGAAAAAGAAAGAAAAGATATTTAGTAGGTATGCATCAGCTGAGTCGAGCAGGAGATGAACCGCTGAACATGGGTGAAGAGAGAACGACAGCATGCGCATTAGAGTTTACAGTACTGGTAGTGGTGACTGAAAAGAATCGTTGAATCTGGTGAAAGATTCTTTTTTACTAATCCTTTCTCAGAATCTAATTCAAAGAAGCCAGTACTGAAAGAAGTCGTTTATCCCACCACTAGTAGATACAAAGCATGCCTACAGCGCTAGCAATTGCTAACAAGAATAATCATATTAATGATTGAACTTAGAATATGTAGAATTCTTTTATCCATTTCAGGCTACATTATAAATTTCAAATGTAATTGCAGGTTTTTAGTTGCGATGTATAAAATAAAACGTATTATATTTGATTTTATTACTTTGGTATATCCAGTTGAGCGTATTCTAGATAAAAGAGTTAATATTTTACTACAGTAATATCTTAATATAATATATTTCTTTGGGTAATGTATTAATTTTCTGGATTCTAAAATACGATTTTTGAGGTAATTAAGGACAATTTATTATATTGTAACACTTTGAAGAAGGGAATTTTTAATCCAATTCTACTGTTGCCACATCTGACATCGTTGGTCTTGATGGTGGTTGTTATTCTGATTTAGTAACATATTAAATAATTTGTGTACAATAATTATAAATGTGAATATTGTTGACTGATTAATTTTCAACATGCCTTCGTTAGATGTTCTTACAATTACTGCTGAAAAAGAAGAGCCTCCTGCTCCACCAACTACACAACCTGTGGTCGGTATTATTTACCCACCACCAGAGGTTAGAAGTATCCTTTTTTGTTTTATCTTTATTAACGACCTATTTTAACTAAAAACGGACCTAAATATCAATATTTTTTATTTTCCGGAAGCTATTTGGAATTACATTCACGTTGTAATAAAATAAATCACTTAATCTGTTATGATAAGCATTTTAATATAAATTAACAGTTTCAAAATTATTCTGCAGGGGTGATTCTCGTAGTGTTACGTTCGCTTTCTGAGCCCATTTTGCTAGCGAAAATAATAAAAAAAGTTCAATAAATATGGATCTGGAAACGCTCCCTTATCGAGTTTCTGCCAGCGAAAGATTTCGCATTTTATTCCTGGGCAAAGAGGAATAAAACCTTACTGAAATTCTAGGAATCCAAATTATTGTGTATAATTGATTGTTTCTTATGGTTATTGACATTTTTTTTTTTGTCTTCAGTCATTTGGTTTGATGCAGCTCTCCAAGATTCCCTATCTAGTGCTAGTCGTTTCATTTCAGTATACCCTCTACATCCTACATCCCCAACAATTTGTTTTACATACTCCAAACGTGGCCTGCCTACACAATTTTTCCCTTCTACCTGTCCTTCCAATATTAAAGCGACTATTCCAGGATGCCTTAGTATGTGGCCTATAAGTCTGTCTCTTCTTTTAACTATATTTTTCCAAATGCTACTTTCTTCATCTATTTGCCGCAATACCTCTTCATTTGTCACTTTATCCGCCCATCTGATTTTTAACATTCTCCTATAGCACCACATTTCAAAAGCTTCTAATCTTTTCTTCTCAGATACTCCGATTGTCCAAGTTTCACTTCCATATAAAGCGACACTCCAAACATACACTTTCAAAAATCTTTTCCTGGCATTTAAATTCATTTTTGATGTAAACAAATTATATTTCTTACTGAAGGCTCGTTTAGCTTGTGCTATTCGGCATTTTATATCGCTCCTGCTTCGTCCATCTTTAGTAATTTTACTTCCCAAATAACAAAATTCTTCTACCTCCATAATCTTTTCTCCTCCTATTTTCACATTCAGTGGTCCATCTTTGTTATTTCTACTACATTTCATTACTTTTGTTTTGTTCTTGTTTATTTTCATGCGATAGTTTTTGCGTAGGACTTCATCTATGCCGTTCATTGTTTCTTCTAAATCCTTTTTACTCTCGGCTAGAATTACTATATCATCAGCAAATCGTAGCATCTTTATCTTTTCACCTTGTACTGTTACTCCGAATCTAAATTGTTCTTTAACATCATTAACTGCTAGTTCCATGTAAAGATAAAAAAGTAACGGAGATAGGGAACATCCTTTCTTATTACGGCTTCTTTCTTATGTTCTTCAATTGTCACTGTTGCTGTTTGGTTCCTGTACATGTTAGCAATTGTTCTTCTATCTCTGTATTTGAACCCTAATTTTTTTTAAATGCTGAACATTTCATTCCAGTCTACGTTATCGAATGCCTTTTCTAGGTCTATAAACGCCAAGTATGTTGGTTTGTTTTTCTTTAATCTTCCTTCTACTATTAATCTGAGGCCTAAAATTGCTTCCCTTGTCCCTATACTTTTCCTGAAACCAAATTGGTCTTCTCCTAACACTTCTTCCACTCTCCTCTCAATTCTTCTGTATAAAATTCTAGTTAAGATTTTTGATGCATGACTAAAACTAATTGTTCTGTATTCTTCACATTTATCTGCCCCTGCTTTCTTTGGTATCATAACTATAACACTTTTTTTGAAGTCTGATGGAAATTCCCCATTTTCATAAATATTACACACCAGTTTGTATAATCTATCAATCGCTTCCTCACCTGCACTGCGCAGTAATTCTACAGGTATTCCGTCTATTCCAGGAGCCTTTCTGCCATTTAAATCTTTTAATGCTCTCTTAAATTCAGATCTCAGTATTGTTTCTCCCATTTCATCCTCCTCAACTTCCTCTTCTTCCTCTATAACACCATTTTCTAATTCATTTCCTCCGTATAACTCTTCAATATATTCCACCCATCTATCGACTTTACCTTTCGTATTATATATTGGTGTACCATCTTTGTTTAACACATTATTACATTTTAATTTATGTACCCCAAAATTTTCCTTAACTTTCCTGTATGCTCCGTCTATTTTACCAATGTTCATTTCTCTTTCCACTTCTGAACACTTTTCTTTAATCCACTCTTCTTTCACCAGTTTGCACTTCCTGTTTATAGCATTTCTTAATTGCCGATAGTTCCTTTTACTTTCTTCATCACTTATTATTGACATAAAAAATTGAATAAAACAGTTTCCAGAACCATATCTCCAGTAATTTTCATAATATCCAACTTAAAACAGACAATTTTGTTGTATAAAAACATGTTATATTACATTTTTAATACAAAAACTTTGTTAAATGGCTAATAAATATGTAAAGTTTATTATCAAAACAAAGAGAATTTAACTCTGATAAATTTGTAGTAAAATAGCACAATAATACAAAGTTCAAATTAACAAATACAAGTTCAAGACATTTGATTTTATTACTAATCTTTTATGTACAAAAACTTTTAAATGTTATCAACTACAGAGAATGAAGTTAGCATGCAATTGATAGATTTTTTAAAATTAAAAATGTAAAGTCAAAATCTGTTATATGCCCACAGTGTTTAAACATTTTTCTATAAATTTTCACTGTTAAGGGGCAATTGCAAAAGTTTTTAAATGACGAAAATAAACAGTTTTAGTTAGTTTTTATATTTGTACATTATAAAAATTGTACCAAATGTAAATTGTACATGTAAATAGTGTAATATTCATGTGGCCAGTTATCAGATATCTCCTGAACAATTGTCTCAAATAGGTTTGCTCCTGCTGTAAGTCGTTTACACCACATAAATTTGGCATAAACAACACAGATAAATATACAGATCTGTGAATCATTACCAAAACAGCCCCTAAAACTTGATTTAGCCACACCTCATATCCTCTCCACTCTATTGGTGTGTATGCCAGTTACCTGATCAATAAAATTTTGACTATAGTTAATTGTGTAGAAGGCAAATCCATGGTTAATACAACAAGCACTAAAACAGAACTGAATAATAGACTTAAGACTGAATCATTATCATTACTAAGGTTGACCAGTTACAACGCGTGGCAATGCGTGGACCTACTGTCAATGAATGACTAATGTAATTCATCTAATCGTGCCCCACAATTAGCATTAATAGTTCTTCAAGAAAAAACTGAACAAAATAATTTTTTACCACTAAATTTTGTAAAAAACTAAGAGCAAGAAAAGCATACATTCACCATACTATTCACTCCCTACTCAACTCCCAACCTAGCCTAACGTAACAAAGAATCTAGTCTATAGAAAAATGTTTAAGCATTATGGGCATATAACAGATTTTGACCAAATTTAATGAATGATAAATTTAAACAAATTTATAGTAAATTTTCAAAAATCATCTTGGAGTGTTCAATACACACTCCAAGATAAACACCATGTTGGCGTATTCTTCAGTTGTAAATAACAAAGGCATTGCTGCAGTTTGACACCAATTAAAACAAACAAATACACTGTACTGGCAACAATTCACATCAGTAACAGCACTCGCAATACACTGATGACATGACATAGAATGCATTGTTGGCTAGCTGATCCTTTTGTTACCAACTTAACAAAATCATAATTTCTCAAATTTTCAATTTGACAGTGAATTTGAGAAAGATACATAAACTTTTCCTAAACAACATTAGTACTGTAAGCAAACGTGCTTTATACATGTAATGCAGTCGTTTTCAACAGTAAGTATTAATCAGATTTCTTGAACTTTTATTTGTTTTTTATTGGACTATTTTACATCAATTTTCTCAGAATTAAATTTTCTTTGTCATGATAATAAACATATTTATTAGTTATTTAACCCTTCAATACGTTTGTGTCCTGCAGTGTGTCTGTATGCTATGTGCATGAATTATTTTCTTCTAAACTGGCTATTAGAAGAAAATAACAGTTATTTTCTTCTAATACTTGCAGAGTAATATTTTACAACTATTAAGTAATATTTTTTTTATTGTAACTTTTAGGATGCATCTTTAAAAGTACATTTATCAGCAGTATACATTTTTTGATTGTACAAAATAATATATTAAAATATAATTTAAAATTAGATTGTGTGTGATAAATCTTGAAGTAATTATCTGTTTCCTTTTTCCATTTTTGTAATAAACAACACATCTTTTCTGAGGCTTTGCTTTTTTACCTGATGGAGGAGTTTTCTCTGTAAGGTGTCTTTCAGTCAATCTAGATGGGGGTGGTGGGGTTGATGGACAACCGGGTTTTGGTGACATTTTATCTGACAATTTATCTTTCTCAAATAGTTCAGTAATGAGAGTTAACCAGAATGAAAATTGGTCCCCTGTAAGGTGAGTTTTTTTCCACATTATATAGGAACAAAAATGGTCACATTCAACTTTCTTTTAAACAACTTAATGTTCTACCTTGCCTCTCTTTTTCTCTCAATTGCATAACATTGGATCATTTGGTCTCTTAAATCTACACTCCCCCATATGTTGGTTACAGTCTAGAACAGTGGGTTTAATAACAGTTTTATTGGATTTCTTAGATGCTACCGTTTTCATCTCCACTGCATGATAAATGGAAATTAAAACTTCTAAACTTGAAATTAAACAGTTGATGTTTGTGAAGAAAGTTGGTCATACAAGAAAAAATCTATGAAAATATTCGTCAATCCTTGTAACACAATACTGTATTTATTAAAAAATTTCATTTAGTTAAGAATAAAATCAGTAGATAGCACTATATGACTGTATGTCATTGTACATTAATATAACAGAAAACACGGACCCAGTTGTATTCAACATGACGTTAATATAATGGCATAACACACTGAAGAGTTAACAAAGTTTTTGTATTAAAAATGTAATAAAACATGTTTTTAGACAACAATCTTTTGTTTTATGTTGTTTATTATGAAAATTACTGGAGATATGGTTCTGGAACCTATTTTATTCAATTTTTTGTGTCAGAAACCATAAGAAACCAAGTATGTCCCTTAATTTGGGTTCCTAGAATTTCAGTATAGTTTTATTGCACCTTTGCCCAGGAATCAGAATGAAATATTTCACTAATTAAACCAGACCCATGTTTATATGAACATTTCCATTATTTTCACTAGTGGAATGAGCTCAGAAAGCCTTGGTAACACTACATGAATCATTCTCTTTATAGATAACTTAATACATTAATTTGCTTGAAATCTTTTGCAAATAAGTGTACTAAACACTTATTGATAACTAATTAGAAAATTTGATGTGATTATGTTGGTGTATATTTGTAAGTATTTCTGATTTAATACTATAAATAGCCAACAGATATTTTTGTTATTACCTTTAATTTTATTATAGAATCTTACAATGTTAATTTAGTCCTTGCTAGTTTTTGTTAATCCACAAAGAATACACCTCATACTGTTTGTACTTTGTTTTCTTAATGTTCATACAGATTTTCTTCATATTAACTGTTTATTAATCTTTCTAACATAGTTATTTCAAATTCTGGTTTTAAAGAAAGCTGTTTTTATTGATAATTGTACATTCAGAGATGGATCAATCCATTTGAAGTGACCCAAGGGTGGTTGCTTTATCAATTCAAAAAAAGTTGAAACATCATCCTCATTCATCCTCTGAAGTATTATCTAAACGGTAGTTACCGGAGGCTAAACAGGAAAAAGAAAGAAGTTTACCTGTGGTGGCCATTTTTGTTACGATGTGCACACACATCTACTTTTGTGATTGTAGGGTTTACAGAAAAAATCAAAACTAAAAAACTATTGGTCCTAAAAGGATGAAACAAAAAGCAATTTATTCATATTTTCTCAATGTAAAAGATTGATCCAGTGGTTTGTTTACTTAGTTGAACATGAAAAACAGTGAAATTTCACTTTTGGTAATTTTTTTTCAAGAGGCAGGGATGGCATACACAGTGTGAATTATTTTTTTATGTTTAGTTAGGGTTATATGTTAGTAATTTTAGCATAAGTAATATTAATGGCAATTTACTTACCCCAAGAGTTTTGTGAATTTTTGAAAACTAATTTTATTAAAAAAATCAAATTTTGGCTTCAACTAACTCTGATGGAGGGGGGGGGGCTGGTGATAAAAATCTGAACACCTTACAGTGTTTTTGTAGATGTTTATGACAAATAAGAAGGTTTCTTGTGTATTGTACTAATAAAAAAGTTATAACCTCTCAAAAATCATGAAAACCTATTAAAGGCGAAATCATTTTGACTCGCTAAATAAGTGCACCAATATTGCTCCATCTTGGCACTTCAATATTTTTATACTTATTACTATAGTTGAAATAGACTTGTTTGAACCATTCAACTGTATTGTTCATGTTATAACAGGCACTTGAAGTCATTTCCAGTTGTCAGGAAAATTATGTTGCAACATGCTCATTTATGCTTGTTGCATCATTTAGCTTTGCAGTTACAGACTGGTCAGTCTGACATTAGTCAGTGACTTGTTCACATCTTTACAGAGTGTCTCAAATTTCATCCTTTGTTTGTAAGCGTATATTAAATAAATAAGTTTTACTTAATATTATATTTACAAGTTTGAAAATAAGTTAAATTTTTACATTATTTTCAAGTAATTTCACATAAAACAATGGAAGAACAATGTTCCATAGAAATTTATGTGAGTGAAGAGTGTCATAAAACAGTGTATGGTACGGTGTCAAAAGAACTAATTATAATTGGTGAATTTAATGATGAAAACCAAGAACTTATTTTTTTACGTGTTAATCTAGATGTCACCAGTATTTGTATAAATATCATGAAAAAATGTTTTTGTCAAAATTCAGTCACTTTTATGGACAGTTCTGTTGTGTCCCTTTGAGAACTCATAAAAAAGCAGTTAAGAAAAACTTAAGACAAATAAGATTAGAGTAAGCTCTTACAGAACACACTTTTCCAAATTTAAATTTAGTTCCTGAAAAGTCTCTGTGCTAACTGTTTCAAACGTATTTTTTCAAGAATGTAATAATTTTCAAAAGTGGTAGATAGTAGCCTTGAAAATGACGATGTGCAGGTTCATTTTTTCCACCCAGCTGGACCACGTACATCAGTTCAAAATTCACAATAAGACAAAGTGTGGATACCAATCTGCAAAGTCCTGAGAAAGTTGACACCACTTGAACTAACTACAGTTATGGGTCGTTCTCACACAATTTCAAGAGAATTATCAGAAGAAATATCACTTTGAGTTCTCAAAGGGTCACAATATAACTGTCAGAACTTTAGCAGAAACTAGAGGAATGGTGAATTTGTTGAGATACTTTACAGGGGGAAGTAACATCTTAGATAAATTAAATGAGATTTTATCTACATTCATTTTAGCACTCAGATTAATAGTAGAAGGAAGATTAAAGAAAAGCAAACCAACATAAATGGCATTTACAGACTTAGAAAAGGCATTTGATAACATAGACTGGAATAAAATGTTCAGCATTTTTAAAAATTTAGGGTTCAAGTATAGAGATAGAAAAACAACTGCTAATATTTACAGGAACCAAACTGCAACAGTAATAATCGAAGAGCATAAGAAAGAGGTCATGATAAAAAAGGGAGTCCAACAAGGATGTTCCCTATCACTGTTATTTTTTAATCTTTACACAGAACCAGCAGTTAATAATGTTAATGAACAATTTAGATCTGGAGTAACAGTGTAAGGTGAAAGATGCTGTGATTTGCTGATGGTGTAGTAATTCTAGCTGAGAGTAAAAACGATTTAGAAGAATCAGTTAATGGCATGGATGAAGTCCTACGCAAGAACTAACCACATGAAAATAAACAATATAAAAATAGGAAGAGAAGTGATTTTGGAGGTAGAAGAATTCTGTTATTTGGGAAGTAGAATTATTAAAGATGGACGAAGCAGGAGCGATATAAAAAGCCGAATAGCACAGGCAAAACAAGCTTTCAGTCAGAAATATAACTTGCTTACATCAAAAATTAATTTAAACATCAGGAAAACAGTTTTGAAAGTATATGTTTACAGTGTAGCTTTATATGGACGTGAAACTTGGACAATCAAAGTACCTGAGAAGAAAAGATTAGAACCTTTTGAAATGTGATGCTATAGGTGAATGTTAAAAATCAGTTGGATAGAGTGAGAAATGAAGATGTGTTGTGGTAAATTGATGAAGAAAGAAGCATTCGGAAAAATAAAGCTAAAAGAAGAGACAGACTTACAGGCCACGTCTTAAGGCATCCTGGAATAGTCGCTGTGATATTGGAGGGACAGGTAGATGGGAAAAATTGTGCAGGCAGGTAATATTTGGCAGATGTAAAACAAACTGTTAGAGATGTAGGATGTAGAGAGTATACCAAAATGAAGTGACTGGCACTAGATAGGGGATCTTGGAGAGCTGCATCAAACCAGTCAAATGATTGAAGACAAAAAAGTAAATACTAGGGCAGAATAAGTAAATGCTAAGTATTTACTAAATACTATAGTAAATAATGCCTAGTACTTATTCTGCTTAGGTCATCTGGAATTATATGGTAATTACTTAGTTGTGTGTGAATAAAGATTTTTAATTTGAAAAGTTAAACAAGTGCTTCATTTTTTTAGTCTGTATATAATGTTCTCGTGTTATATGTAGTTAACCATGGCTTTATACATGCAAATTTATAAAAGTTTTACAAAGAACAAAGAAAAATAGATAAGTGCAAAGAATTGCAATGAAAAAATCTTGCCATTTCTCTTTCAGTAGATGAGTTTTTCTCAGAAAATGATAACAGTAAGACAGCATTGTCACCAGGGGTAAAATGGATTTGTTCCTACATTTTGTTGGAGATCCAGGATTCCAGTCCAGCATAGCTGAAACATTAGAGTTCATCACGTTAAAATATAAGATTAAGTTATTTATAATTCATAATAATTCAACAAATGGATTCATTTTCCTAACACATGGGAAATAAATGGGGCTAAGGTTTTGTGGTAGGTTTTTGGATGGCGACTGTAGTAGGCGTATTAGAGTGTACTTTGAAGTACAGTTTAACTGTTCATCATTTTAACTTCCAAGCATTAAGACTTTTTTTTTATAGCCTCAAAAAAGTCTTTCATTACAGGATAATATTCCTTAGTCACATGATGTCTTGTGTAAAAAACTAATGATGAACAATCCCCAACATCCAACATTTTAGATGGTAAATGGTTGAGCTGATTGAGGAACATCGTCAGTTGAAGATTGACCACCACAAAACATTTTTTGATTGCACTGCCCATACATTTGAATATAGCATAAGTAAAGCCCATTCCCACCTGTTGTTTTTATCAGTTTAAATAAAGGATTTTTCTTATTTGTACAAACTCATTGCTTGTGAAATTCATTCATTGTGAGTTACATTTTATAAAAAAAATATGCTTTCAGATTTTTTACATTGTTGGATAAAATTATATATAATAAGGTAAATAAATTGTAATAGTATTAAAATTTTAATTGCTTTTATTAATTGTTAAAGCAGTAACAGCCTAAGGTATCTTAAATAACACATGACTTTTTTTGTATTTTAATGTATTTGTATCTGTTAAGTTATTTTACAAAATTTGTTTTCCTTAGTGTTAATTTACAGATATTGTTGACAAGACTGCTAGTTTTGTTGCTCGTAATGGACCAGAATTTGAATCACGTATTAGACAAAATGAACTGGGTAATCCAAAATTTAATTTTTTAAGTTTTGGTGATCCTTACCATGCTTATTATCAGCATAAAGTAAAGGAATTTCGTGAAGGAAAAGGTACAGTAAATTTTTATTTATTAATTATTGATATTGTACTTTTGAAGTTTATTATTCCTTTTTTTAATTATGAACAGTTAATTTTTACATATATATTGTGTGTGTGTGTGTGAGATATTCTATATTGCCATATAGATGGCCATACTGTGTCATAATATAATAATGGAATTTTAATAAAAATAAAGAAAAGATCAATTAATTTATCAAATCAGATAAATAGTTTTTCAACTCTTTAATAATCTCTCATGGTTTATTAAATCGTCTTGGGAGAATTAATTAATCATTTACTTATTAATCAAATTTTCTACATTTAATTTACCAAACATTTGGCACTGTTGGTATTAATACAATTGTATTAAATTTCCACTTACCAACAATTTAAAAAGTGTAAATCCTAGTACTTTTGCAGCTGTTTACTCCAACTTCAGGGATTTTCTAAAAGATTTTAATTTAAATTCAAATCAATAATCATTTTAAATTAAACTGTTATGTTTTTAATAGTTATGTTCTTAATTGTAAGATGTTTGCGACTTTTATAATAATCTTACAAACTTGACGTTACTGTCTTATTGATGTACGAATTGATTTTATTCTTGATGATTGACTATTATGAACATAGCAGTTTAATTTAAAAACGATTATTGATTTGAATTTAAATTAACATCTTTTAGAAAATCCCTGAAGATGGACTAACAACTCCGAAAGTACTAGGATTTACATTTTTTAAATTGTTAGTAACAGGAAATTATCATTTGACTGTTCAATTGATTATTTTTTTTTCTTATTAACTGTTATACACTACTTATTTTGTCAAATAATATTGTATCACAAAAGTTATAATTAATAATCAATCTAGTTACAAAAATCGCAATTCAAAAGTCCAAGTTTTTAGACTACTGGTGGTACATGGAGTTCTTATAATATACATATAATAACATAATATATTTTGTATTAGATATTCTATCATTTGTGCTGCGACTTAAGTAATTTTAATGAGTAGTGGGGCTTTATCTGTACAAATTTACATCTGTGTAGTCATGATTTTTATTTATTTGATTTAAAATGCATGTTGTTATTTATTATTGTCATTTATTAAGATACTTTATTAAAACTGTAATTTTGTATCTTTTATTCAATTCATCATATTGCCTGATATCGGTTGGCAAATTTATATTAGAACAGAAATCTATGGTATACAGCTTTGGTCTTATAACATTCCTGTTATATACTCAGCCATGTTGTCACCTAATATTTTTGCTAAACTGAGTCATTATGTTTAGAAGTAGAAACATTGTTCTGCATTTTATTGCAAGAATACAAGAATGCTGATCTTACTGATAGTATCAAATGCGTTGTATCATTCAGAATTGGATAATTGTAAGAATTATGTTCTAGGTCTGGCTTTTCACTTTCTGAATATATTACCTAATTTAGATTTTATTTCAAATATTTTTTGAAGATGAAAATCTTAGGAAAGAAGTTAAGTAGCATTGCATATTGTTTTTTAAACCAGTAACTACTTTAAACTTGACTAGTATCCAAAGTTGTAAACATACATGTAATATATGTTTTAATTAGGTAATGTTTCTGTTGCCAGAGCCCTGCAATCTTACGATTTATCCATTACACACTTTCTATTCAAAAAAAGATTTGAGAAAATCAACAAAAAATGTAAAAAGAAATCTTTGATGATTATTTCTTTTAGGTAATGATATAGCATGGTTTCTTTGTTCTAAGTTTTGTGTATTTGTGCTTTTAATTTTGCTTAGGTCAGGAGCCAGCTGTTCCGCAGCAGACAGGATTTCAACAGCAGAAAGTTGCACAAACAGCAAACCAGTTAAAACAGCAAGAATTTCTTAAACAAGTTGCTGAACAACCATTTATACCAAAGGATCCACCAGCCGAATTTGAATTTATTGCTGATCCACCTTCAATATCAGCACTTGACCTGTAAGTTTATTGTATTTATTTATTGTTATGTTCTTATTTTTATTCAGATCTTATGTAAACTGTTTAAATTTTCAAGTTTTTAGTATTCTATAAAAAATTTATCACTTTACTTCCTTATATGAAGTAAAGGAAGTATTGTGATCATGAAAATTTTGGTTTTCAGATTTCAACAGAAATAACCATTTTGATCATCCCTGAATCCATTTTAACTAGTTTCAGCATAACGTCTGTATGTATGTATTTCACATAATTTAAAAACGATTAGCCGTAGGATGGATAGGTTGGATTTAGTACTGTTATAACATCTAGTTTTGCACCTCCCTTTTTGATTGCAATTGACTGAATCAAAAGTGTCCAAAAAAGCCCAAAATAAAAAAAAAAATTAGATTTTGGAGTTTTTCTTAACTGCAGTAATAACCCTCATTGAGAGTTTTTCAAAGATATATCATAAGTGGTACTTATTTTATTGGTTCCAGACTTATAGTCAAATGAAATTTTAATTAATGAAATATTTGGATCTTAGAAGGGGAAGGCACATCGATTCAAATCAGACTTCATCTCCTTTTTTTTATTTAAATATATTGATTTATTAATAATTATTAACCGCTGATTGTAAAAAAAATTACAAAAAAAATTCAATAATAACAGTAAAAGAAAAATGTTGAAAAAATATCAGAAGTTATTAATGAAATAAAATTTAATGTATTTTTCATTTAAAAAAAATGTGTATCTGTAATTTAATAGGTGTACAAGAAAGTCATGTGGTGCCCACATCAGATTTTTTTACAGATAATTGCATAAGTAATGGCATTTTATGTTGTTATTTGTTGATAGGATTGAACTATAACAGTTACTGGAATTTTTATTTTTATTTTGGTTTTATACTTCACTGGATGGTTATTTATAGAAGTTTTAATGTTATGTTTATGATGGTTTTTCTCACAGTTGTTAATTTTTTCTCTGAGTTTACACATCTTACTGGGTGATTAATAGTTCTTTTGCAAAATGTTTACCATCTTAACACGTGTAAATAGAAATAGCATTTTACTATAATTGCATATTTTTTTTTTATCTGGCTCTACTGTAAGTATAATAATTTATGAATTGTTTTAAACTGTACTTTGTTAATGAGTTCAATACAGTTCTTCATGAAGTAATGAACATTTAGGGTGAACTGAACTCTGAAAATATATACTAATGTTAAATGAATTTTTATAAGTACAGAATTGTCTGTAACCTTTGTCTAAGAGAAAGAAGGTTGGATACACACCATACCTGAACTTATTTTGAAATAATTTGTTGTACTTTTGCAGAACCTAAACTATGTCAGCTGTACTGAATTACAGGTAGGAGAGTAATTCATTGATAAAATGTGAGTTGCTGTCTTATAAGCCAATGGAAGAAGGAGTGACATTTATCATATGTAGATGGGGTGTTAAATGTGGTGAAGAAACCATAGTTATTAGAAATTGGAAAAAATTTATTGAAAACTTCAAGGGTGAATTTGAAGAGGGATGCTTAAATAAATGATTAAAATCTCCTAATCATTTTCCTTCATGTTAATAATTGTGTGCACATTCAAATGCATTACTTGATGCTTCTGGCACTATCTTTAACTTGTAGCAGCTATAGGTAACCCTGTTCTCTACCAAATTTTTGTCGCTGTACATCCAAGTAAAGAATTAGATGCAGCAACAAAAATTAGCATTGTCTGTCCTGTTTTTCTCAGTTGATTTTCATAAGATTACTCTTTTCTTTTATTGCTTATGTAAGCATTCTTTACTCCTATGATTGAATGTATGTTTATCTGGTCGATGTAATATTTGTTGGAGTTAATTTGTAGATTCTTGTGTTGTGTACTAGTGTGCCTATTTTTATTATCACATATGATCTTGCGGCTAATCTACATTACAAAAGACAGAGTAATGTACTTTTAATCAAGCACAGATCCAATCTGACAGTGTAAAATACCTGTACTCTGAAATTATTCACTATAATACACTAAATTCAATATTTTTAATTTAAAATCACAGCTCCATCATTAACACATGGGACTTTTAAATTGAGTCAGTTACTCCAGATTTTGTCTGTAATTTTGAAACTAACCCAGCAATTGTTTGTTTTTTTTTTTGAAAACCAATATGTTATAGATGATGATTGATATAAGGTATTTTTTTATATTTTGTAAAATTTTTCATTTCTTAGTTCATCATTTATATTCAAATTTGATTGTGTTTTATTTGATTTCATTCTACTTTACAACTGATTTCTGCCATAAATCATTATGCAAAAAAATCAAGATTTAGCTGTATTTTTAACATCTTTAAATATGCTTAGTAAAGGTTAAAAGTTTAGATTGAGTTGTAATTAAAACATAAAATAATTTATTTTAATTACAAACTCCATAGTTTAAAAAAAATTAATTATATTTGTTCTTCTGTGTGTGTTATTTTTATAGAGATATTGTTAAACTAACTGCTCAGTTTGTTGCATAATTATATTTTTTCTTCTCTGTTTTTTTTTTTTATAGAGATATTGTTAAATTAACTGCTCAGTTTGTTGCTCGTAATGGCCGACAATTTTTAACAAATTTGATGAATCGAGAACAGCGTAATTATCAGTTTGATTTTTTACGTCCACAACATTCTCTCTTTCAATATTTTACAAAATTACTGGAACAGTATACAAAGGTGAGTAATAATTATAACATTGTAGGGTTTTTTTAGGCTGATTGGCATGTCTAATGTTATCTTATTGTTCCTTATTCCCTATCTGTTTTTGAAGACATTGAATTAGTCCAGATTGAGGCCTTCAAAGAGTTAACATGTTCACCTAGAACTTAAATTACATCATTTCAAGTTAGCATTGCACTGGGATTTTAGTAGTAGAATTTTTGCATGTTCATCATTCACCAGTTATAGAATTTTTCCAACTTCTTCATTTTTGCATCCGGCAAAATTAGGTTCAAGAACCTTTTATTCCTTTAAACAGTTGAAAAAGATTTTTCTCACTCACTTTTGTACATCATCATGCCTTTATTCTTCTGACAAAGAATGCAGCGCAAACAGGGAAGTGATATTTTTCTTGCTTAACTCTTTCTTTTTAATGAATTGTCTTCCTTAACAAAATCATGTAGAAATTCTTACAGTGTCTAAGTTATCATGAATCTGTTACTTGAAAATTAATTATGATTCATACAGAAATTGAATTATGTCTTTGAAGATATGGGTAGACACAGCATTGTCGGTAACAAGACAGGAATGCAGTAGTAGAGTGAGGTTTGAGTGATGGTATCAGTAGTCTGGCCATATATTGTCCTTATGTACCCTATTCTTATTTCATACAGAAAATCATCTTGTAAATTCAAAATACAATTCTAGACTAGGTATATCTTAATGTTTATTGTTTTGCAATTAATTACGTTTAAGTTACACTGTCTAATATAAAAATGCATTAATACAATTTTATTTATGCTTTTTAAATAATATTGTTCATTGGATGTAGTAATTCATTTTTTTAAAAGAGCTTCCAATTTTATCATGAACGAAAAGATTATAATGAAGTGAAAAGAATATAAGGGGTTTGCTTTGTATTTAACAAAGCATTGTTTAAGCAAAGAATTTATCATTTGAGTCTTGTAGAGGTAATAATTATAATATTAATTTTAAGTCTTCTTGAATTTATTATTCCAGTCTGCAAATCAGAATTTTTCACTCTTCACTATCAACTTAACAAATTCTTTTAGCCTTAAAAATGAAAACTCATTGTTTAAGGATTTCTATAGTATTTTATTTACACAAAAGAAGTAATATTTGACAAGAATTACACTACTGGTTTTGGTTGTGAATTGTTTTCTTCATGAAACTTGAGCAACTTTATTGTCTAAAGGAAAGTATTAATAGCCAATGACTAGAGGAAAATGATAATAGATTTATACTACTTACCCAACTTGTACAATATATTACTTGCCAACTATTTTTGTTTTTCCGTGATGTAGTGAGGGGACCAAATGGTGTTGCCAGAGTGTTGATTAAGGATGACCACCCATACAGAGTCCATCCCTAGAATGGTAGATGGAATTTGCTCTGTTCAGTATAAAATCTGTCTCAATTTTCAAGCTCTCTATGTTAGCCCACTGATGTTATTTATCATTTGTCTTGTATACCGTCAGCACCATTAACATCAAGTGAATTTAATTTATTTAAATTTTTACTTTAATCTTCAATTTTATTTCTTTTTTTTAAAAAAAAAAAAAAAAACAGGTTTTAATTCCACCTAAAGACATGATGTTCAGACTGAAAGATGAGTGTTCAAGTATGTCTGCTATATTAGAACAAGTAAAATATCGTGCTGAATGGCTGAAATATCAAGAAGCACAACGTCGTAAAGAGGAACAACAACTTGAAAAAGAGCGAGGTAAAGTAAAAAGATATGATCTTTTATTACTTTCTTCATTTCATTTTATTTACCTTTCCTATATCACTCCTCATTGAATACCATTGTGAATGTTTTTGTTATAGTTGTTTATAAGAGTTGGTGTTTTTATCTCATTACATATTTCAATATCTCTTGTGATTAATTTTTACTTATTTGCAATAATATATATATATATATATATATATATATATATATATATATATATATATATATATATATATATATATACAGAGCAAGTCAAAATTATGGAAACCCAACAACTTTAAAATCATTCCAGTTAGAATACTTTAACTTTCATGATAAGGTATCACAGAACTAACTTTACCTTTTGATGAGAAATAAAATTTCAACCTCTTCTTGGGAGGGCGGATGTGGCCCAGGTGTTGTCACTCAAATGTTTTAAATGGTAACACCCTTTGTGTGATACATCATTTTAAAAGTCTCTTTCAAGACAAGAAAAATGAATAGTATAAATAAAAAGTTGTTACAATGTTTTTACTCCAAATGGGAGTGGGATAAAATTTGTATTTTGAAAATTACTAAATTTAGTAAGTTCAAATAATAAAATTAAATAAAAAGAAGTCTTGCCAACCTTTTTACAACCGACTGACACACCATCAAACAAGAGAAAGAAGAGATTTTGAACATTTATTAAAATGAAATGTAAATAAGTAAGCAAAGGGATGCTTAATAATTAATGGTTTTTTTAAATAAATTTATTTGATATCCATTTATTCAAATTTTTATAAATTTATTTATTTGTGATAACAATTCCTTAAATTATCAATGTAATTTTTTTTTAAATCCTAAGTTATCCTGCTGCCATTTTGGGTACATATATCATAACAACTTTTTATTTATATATATTCTTTTAACTTTTAAGAGACCTGTAAAATTATGTATCACATTACGGGTGTTACCATTTAAAATATTTGAGTTACAACCCCTGCCCCCCCCCCCCCAAGAGGAGTTGAAATTCTATTTCTCATCAAAAGGTAAGGTAGTTGACTGATATTTTATCTTGAAAGTTACAGCTTTAACGTATTATGAAACATTTAACGATATTATGGAACAGCTTTAACGTTGTTTATGGGTTTTTATACTCTGTATATACATAAATATATATTGGAAAGAACTTTTTTTTTTTTGTGTTCTGAATAGTTTATATGAAATTCTGATGTGTTCATTTTTTTTAAATCTGGAAAATATATATTCAAATCTGTTTATGCTAAAAGTTGTATTTATTGATTTACATTAAGTTGATGGTCAGTGACTTGGATAATTACATTTAGTGAATGGATGACCTCCATGGCAGAGTAATGTCAGTCTTTCATCCAATGGTTCTGGGTTCAGATCTTAGTCAGGCATCACATTTTTCTAGAAGGTTGAACACTGAAAAAATTGGTCATGGAAAAGCTGACCTAATTAAAAAAATAGGGCCTCAGAAATAAGTGTAGTAAAGGTATGGAATTGTCATATGAGCAGTGCCATCTCACTGTGTACTTATGTGTTTTAGATGAACATTCATATTGTGTTTGGTTTGTTGTTTTTCATCATTAATAATTGTATTAAAGATAACCATGTTTACTACTATTGCAGTTCTATAGTATCTGAATATAACTTTTTCTGTGAAGTGGCATCAGATATAAGATTTATTTTATTAACTTGAACTCTTTTCAGTGTAGTGTGCTTAGTTTAGAATTTTTTATTTGAAATTATCATTTTATGAAGTTAACTAACTTTGTTCAGATCCTTTGACACTTGATATTTTATTTCTTTTACTCCACTTCCCAAGATTAAGAAATGCACTATGATTATTATATCATCACTGTGATTCCCCTTCTGGGCTGCTGAAAATTCATAAACAAAAGGGGTAAAAATGGTCTTGAAAGGTATAATTTGATGATAGTGTAAGCTAGAGTATCGTGTCTGATTCTTGAAAAATTTTCTCGCACTAACTCGATTCCCTACTAACTTTTGAAAAGAGGAACTAGAAGATAGATTCAGGCACAGCCAACCGCCCATTGAGCAGCTTTATTGCAACTGTAAGTCAGTGGGAAGAGAAAAAAGAGGTCATGGCAAGAACACATTAGAACCCTTCTAGAAGGTCCAAGAACAGAAACCCATGCGCTGAATTGAAGCCACTTCCATTATGCTTAACAAAGAAAGCTAACTCTCATTAATTATAATATGATAATGGAAGACAAATTGTAGAAACAAAAAGTAAACGTGTAAGTTCCAAGTGCTCTTTTTTATCATATGTTCATTAACTAATTATGAGAGCAGTACAAACCTAAACTAGAATTTTATTTATAATATAAATAAAATCCTTTTATTGTAGATCCTGTTAATCACAATACACTGTTTGATCATTGTGTTATAATGTAGTGTAAGTGAATGATAACAGGAGAGTTACATTTGATTACAGGTCAAAGTACATAAAAAAATTTTGAAATTCCTCTCTAGAAACATTGAAAATGAAAATGCTAAGTTGCAGCTGCTAAACATTTTCCCATGTACTTCTTATTCTTTAGTGTATGTTATATAGAGATACAAATCTTCTTAGTCACTAAATATGAGTTCGTTTTCCACATGCTGCCTTTCATAAAAACATTTTACATCTATGCTTCATCATGAAAATTTATTCCTAAACTGTCCCTGATTTCTAAAAAAGATTTCAGAATTTAAACCTCTTCATTCAAAAGAAATATTATAATGATTTCTTGGCACATCACTTCTTAGTAGTTCTTATAAAAACATACATCATAACAATGACTGATCATTGAAGTAGAGAAAAAGTTCAGGCAGTACCAATTTGTAAATTTAAATACATCATAAGCATAGAATCATAAATATATTATGGTAAGAAGGGAACAGAATTCTTATTGGTTTTTAACTATCACACGTGTACAAAATTTATATTCTTTGCAATGTGTATAAATAATGTTTTCAGTTTCTTTTTTGTATTATTGTCTTAATTTGCATTATTATTATTATTATTATTATTATTATTATTATTATTATTATTATTATTATTATTATTCCAGTGGCATATGCTCAGATTGATTGGCATGATTTTGTAGTCGTTGAAACAGTTGATTATTTGCCAGGTGAAGTTGGTAATTTTCCACCTCCTACAACACCTGATGAAGTTGGAGCACGTGTTTTGATGCAGGTATGTTTAAAAATAATTAGAGTATATCTTTTGCTTTTTATTTGGCGATAATAAACTTTCTTTTTGATCAGTCAGCCATAAAAATTAAAAATAAAAACAAAAAACTATTATATTTAATTTTAGTCATTAAAAGTTTCTTTCTTAGAAGTCTTCAATAGAATTACTTTAAATTATTATTTAATTTGTTGATGAATTACTAGTTAACAGCAAATGTTCTGAACAAAACCATGAACTTGGAAACATTCCCTCTTCGGGTCGATTGTCCTGGGAGAAACCAAGCTTCTACCTTGTAAAATGTAATCTAATATATTAGATAAATCATCATCATCATCGACAAGAAAGCTTTTCTATTATGTTGCAAGTAATAAGTTATAATCCATATTTTATAAAACGTTATTTTAATTTTGATTCTGTTTTTCCTGGTCTATTCTGGTTCAGTAGGGATCATTTAGCGATACAGCTCATAAGAGTTTGGTCTGCGTCTGGATTAGACCAACCGTTGAATTACTGTAATTAAATCATAAGCTGTTATAAGGCAGATTAATATAAGTAATTCTGATTACATAGTTTGTATGAATTACATGATTCCATGAATTTTTCTGATTTTTATAGTGTACTAGTAGCACATACAGATTGTTATTTTTAATTGCCTATGATTATTCCAATTTTACAAAAAGTAAAAGTGGAATAGAAAATGATGATTTCCAAATACATATTACGTAAGAGAACTCTTCCTTTACTTATTCTATCATTGTTGCTGTTTCTTTTTTATTTGGTTGTAAGACTTTCCACCAGTAGCATTTTGAAATTAAGGTCCATCTCTTTAATATTATATACTTGATGTGGTAACTCCATTACCATAGTGAGATTCCCACCATCTAATTACCTTCACCAGCATAGAATTATTACTTTGGATATTTAATAAATTTTGCCTTCCCTGTATAATTTCCCAAAAAAAAAAATCCATTTCTCATTGATGAGAAACCAAATGTAGAAAGGTTAATTTATTGTTTAAGAAATGCATTTGTTAATTATTTTACATCACTTATGATTTTAGCTGAAAATTTTAACAGTTTTTCCCTTCATCTAGTTACTGATGGTTGATGTTCCTATATTTAAATCGCATTGCAACAATCTGCTGTAATTTATATTTTCCAATATTTGTAACAGTTCCAGATCTTTTTTTATGTAATCTTACTAGATTTTCTCTTTTTTTGACATGAGAACTGATTTTATATATGAACATACACTACTGAAAGTTGGGAAGGCAGTAATACATAAAACTGAAAACTAATGTGGCATAATTGCATAATTTTAAACCATTTTGGTTTCTGGCAAATTTGGATATGGGAGATTTATTGCAAATTAAATATCTTTAGTTTATCTTATAATGTTTGTTTTGTATTCAAAGCACCTTTATAATATAGACTATTACTTCTTTAGATTTAGCAACTTACGCTTTATGTTTTTATCTGTTTTTAATTTATTACTTATAATTTTTTATGTGTATAAAAAAATTTTGTATTTTATAAATTGCTGAAAAAAATAGTTAAGATTGTAGAAGTGCTCTCTCTCTCTCTCCCTCTCCCCCCCCTCTCTCTCTCTCCTCTCTCTCTCTCTCTCTCTCTCTCTCTCTCTCTCTCTCTCTCTCTCTCTCTCCCTCCCCCTTCTTTTATGTGGTTGCTTTGTTCAACTGGTGTCAGTAGTTTACCTAAGGGAAAAGATTCCTATCGTACTGCTGTAGGAAGTTAGCCGAGAGATCTGACTTGCTACCAGCCAGATTAAGGCTCCAAGCACTTAATGGTGGACAGGTGCTTGCTGGCATTCAGCGGCGAATTGCTGTCTTTGACGAGATAAATTAATTATTGATGTCATATATGTTTTAGTAGTTGACGGGGTGCGCCTAACCATTTTAGTGATGTATGACAAGTGGGCGGTGGGATACGCAAGCGGGTGGTATGATATCACGCTTATTCCACTCATGCTTTTAGGTTAGCTGTAGGAGCTAGTTAGGACACTGGTTGCAAAACTTTTTCGTGGCTCACTAGCTGTTTATGGCACAGATATTCAGTCTTATGCTTTAGGGCAACCGAATGGAGTGGTGGCAGGAGAAATGCCAAGCAAACCAATACAGGTAAAAAAAAAGTTACATTGTACAAAAATTAAAGAGATATTAGATGTTTGGTTTTAAGTTGTGTTGTTTTTTTAATTTATTTTAGGAAAGAATAGAGGATGGCGTTGCAGAAGAAGAATCAGAGATGCAAATGGGCAGCGAAGGTGAACCAGAAGAAGCTGAAGAGGATGATGATGAAGAAGAGAGTGATGAAGAGGAAGAAGAAAGGGAACAGATTGAACAACCTAATAAAGAAGAACAGAAAGATAAAGAGGCTAAAGATGATACACAGGTATTTACTTTTTATGTTATTTTTAATTTGCAAAATGTCAGAGACTTGTATATGATGTATTTGGAACAGTAATTTAAACAAAATTAATTTCCCATGATTAGTGAGAAATACATATCTCCCACTAATACATATATATATATATATATGTCTGCGTATAATATACTGCCAAGTATTCTATACTTACAGGTTGGGCTAGGTAAATTCTCATTCAGTATTTGCCTTACAGAACTCAAAGAGAAGCTATGGTAAATGGTTATCAAATTAAATTAGCAAATAGCTCAAGAACTGTCTATAAAACATGAAAATGTATATAAAGCTAGGTACAGTTCTTGATTTTTAAATAATTATGTAGTAAAAGAATTATATCAGTAAATGTAAACGAATTAATTAAACATAAATTTAAATAAAATAAAAAAATAAAATAAAATATTCAAAACAAATAGATTGATGGGAAACTTAGTTTAGCAATGAGAAATACATTGCTAAATATTGATAAACTTTGATTTATTACGTAGTTGGGACATGATAAACCTTCAAAAGTAAAAAATTTCTGAAAGATTTGTATGATCTTTTTCTTATAAGAACATTAAACATTTAATTTGTCTAAATTTTCCTTAAGAGATACCTCTTTCAAAACTAACTTCTAATTGATTTGGGGGAAAATCGAAACAAATCTAAAGAAAAAAGATTTTACGTAAAGAAGTTAAATAATGTCTACATGAAATCTCCATATGATAGTCACCAACTGCACTCAAGATTTAAAGTAATGCAATGGAAGTTTTTTTTACCCTTATTGAAGAATTTCATCATCAGCATACCTAACTTATCAGGTTGTTAACCATTCTGTGAGCTCCTTATCTGTTTCAAAACATTGGCTAGCCATTTGGGCGATCATGAAGAGATAGTAATCATTTGACATAAAGTTATTACATTTTGGTGAAAAATCTCCCACCTAAGATTTTGAAAAAAGTCAAGTAAAACATTTATGAAACTTAAAAAGCTAGGTCACATGTTATTATACGTAAGAGAACACTCTTCATGAACATTCTACACTGTTTGTGTTGACCTCTCAAGAGTTTTTCTTGAAATGTGTAAAATCTTATTTAAAATTTCAGAAATAATAAAACCATGCAGTCATCCGTAATCTGTTCAGTGCTTTGAATAAGTTGATCAATTGATTTCGTATACAGGTATAGTCAAAATACGTTGATGGATATCCTGAAATATTTATCTGTTTTTACCCTAAATATCTAAAACACCAAACAAATAATTTATATCATTAATGGTATACTTCAATCATGGTGGAATCGTGGTGTAAATAGCTACAATTCAAGAAATAAAAAAGATAATATATACTGTGTGCTTTTTAGAATAAATTTAGTTAAAAAGTAGTCAAATTCACAGATACCAAATTTTATGGTATTTTACAAGTTAAAAACGCTTCCTTAATGTAATTTAATTGTTTTGAAACTAAATGTAAAAAAATTAAAATTTCTTTTTTGTTGGACAAATCTTATCTTATTTTACTTTATATACAAACAAACTGCATTAGCCAATGTAAGTGAAAATTTCAGATGATATAACGTATATTATCAAACCTTATTCTTTCAATTCAGATTGTGCACAGCATTTTATATTTTTAGTATTATTTTATAAGTATACATAGAACATTTTTTTTCATGTTTCCATTGTTAATATTGATTTTTAACTATTTTACTTCTACTGATGATAATACTCAAAATGTATGTTTGGGACTATTGAAGCAAATGTAATAACGTAGTTATAGATCTTTATTTTTTCAGTCTTAAGTGTTTCTTTCCTATTTTATGTTTCTTATATATATTTTTGCTATTATCGTTAGCTCTTACTTCTTACATAATATCTAATTTTGGGTAATTCATCAAAATTTTAGCAGTACTCTTGTACTAATTCAATGAAATACATACAAACTATGGTAACATACAAATTAATCCAAACACAGATGTTATTTAATAAAAAGTAACTTTATTTAGAAAAAAAATCGTACCTGTATCATTTGTGAATATCTAGTTATTAATATGTCTTCCTTTATTCTTAATGATTTCAGTACACAATTTGGCATTAATTCAACAATTGTAAGAATTTTTTTTTATTTCTTCATCATGAAACCATAACGAAATTGCTTTAATGAAGGTAAATTTTTGTGGTATAATTCATTTGAGAGTCATTATTGACTATTGTCAAAAGATTTTCAATTGAGTTTTAAGTCTGGGGGGTTTTTTGTTTAACCTCCAAGTCCACTGTTAGGTATTGCTTCAGAGGATGAGATGAATGATTTGTAGCATATGAAAAAATGCCATGCCTGACTGGGATTCGAATCCGAGACCTCCGGATGAAAGGCCAAGACGCTACCACTTGTGCCACAGAGGCCGGGAAAAGTCTGGGGAGTTGCCTGTCTGGGGAGTTACAGGAGCACTGTAATGTTTCATTCTTCAAAATATTTTTCCACTCCTTTGGCAGTATGGTATGTCTACAGATCTTGTTAGAATAATCTGGTGCCTTGTGGGAATTTGTTTTGAAGTTGTGTCACAACCCTTTCCTTCATAATTTTGGTATATTCATCATTTTTCTACATATCATCTGGAAGTAATGAACAAGGGCCTTCAAATGTCAAAGAACATCAACATATTTTCTTCTGGGGATGTTTGGTGATGTTGTACATGAGTCGGTGAAGTATTTTCATCTGATGCTTTTCTAATGTATGAACCCTTTTACCCTGAACATAAAAATGTGACTCATCAAAATACGTAACATTTTTCCAGTCTTCTGTGATCCAATTAGCATGAGATTTGGCCCACAAGAGCCATTTTTTTTGCACATTACTGGTGTTAAAAGCTGCTGTTTAGCTGGCCAACAAGCTTTTTGTCTAGCTGCAAGAAGTTATCATCTAACAGTTGGACACATGTAAATCTCTTCCACAGGTTGCTGATTTCAATTTACATCTACAGCAGATAATTTTGGAACAAGTTTTACTTACATCGAGTGTAGTTTTTCTTTTACGGCCCCATTTGTCTTTCTTTAAGGTGAAAAGAAACCAGTTTCTTTAGATTGTTTTAGAATAGCATTCACTCTCTCTCTCTTTTTCCTGTTTAGCCTCCGGTAACTACCGTTTAGATAATTCTTCAAAGGATGAATGAGGATGATATGTATGAGTGTAAATGAAGTGTAGTCATGTACATTCTCAGTTTGACCATTCCTGAGATGTGTGGTTAATGGAAACCCAACCACCAAAGAACACCGGTATCCACGATCTAGTATTCAAATCCATGTAAAAATAACTGGCTTTACTAGGACTTGAACACTGTAACTATCGACTTTCCAAATCAGCTGATTTGGGATGACGCGTTAACCACTAGACCAACCCGATGGGTATAGAATAGCATTCACTGACCCTAGTCCAACATCACACTCAGAAGCTATTTGTCGTGTCATGTCCTCAGTAAGAGAAATAATTTGCAAACACTTTCTTGGAGTTACGTCCATTATTATATATACAAGACGCACAGAAATAAATACGAAAATATGATTTTGTAATAAGAAATGAAATAAACTTTCATGAAACGCTATTTATAACGTTGAAATTGCTAAATAACCAAAGAACAATAATCATCTTGCATTACACAGACAACTTAAAGAATTGGTGTGATAAAGCAGTGTAGCCACAACATAGAAATAAACAAAAAATTTCTTGTGTTCAAATTAATTTGCACACTAATGTATATTTAATGTGTTTAAAAAATAAAGATTTTTTAGGCAATACAAATGGAATGATTTTCCTGGGATTGTAATCAATTACTTTATAATCCTTTCATGAAATTTTGTTCTCTTGTTCATATAAACAACAAAATTGCCACTCTGTGATAACACATCTTAAGATATACATAAAAGTTGACATAGTGCACTTATTTTCTGTACGGATAAAAAATTTATATTTATTTTTATCATTTTATTTTCAGGTGCAAGATATGGAAGAAGATTCATCTAGTGATGAAGACGAAAATGAAGATAGAGAAAAGAAACATTTACCAGAACCTCCTCCCCCACCTGATATATCCAAAAACATATTAGATGCTAAAAAATTACCCCTTCCACCTCAACCACCACTTCCACCAGCTCCTGATAAGGTTATTGTGAAAAAGGGATATGATCCTAAGCAAGGTAAATTTTATTTATTTATTTTTTAAACTAAAAAATAAACTACAAAACATTTTTATTACAGAAAATACTGAGATAAAAAAATGTCAACTTTGGTTGATAGGTTTCCATTTTAATAAGGGCCTATTTCATATTGATAAATTGTAAATAAATCTAAATGTACTGTAGTCTTTAATCAGTTTTTTTTATAAATATTGCTTATTAAAATTATAATATTCAAAAAAATTTCCATTTCATCTTTAGTGTGAATTATAATTAAGCGTTCACCTTTACTTATTGGTAAATGAAGTCCTACACCACTGTCATCAGCCCATGATTTTGCCATTGAATGAGATGATAAAACAGGATTCATCTAAGTATATGATCGCCCGGTTACATTTTCTAAAATCACTGATTGCTTCAAATGTTGAAATCCTTTCTACCTTATAGCATGTTTTGCAACTAAAATGTTCCTTTCTTTTCTGTTTTGCACCACTTAAACATAATTCTTTCAAAATTCTTCTTAAACTAGTTTCACCACCATTAAAAGTAATTTTAATTTTCGATTCTTTACAGAGTTAGTTAACTAACTGTTGCTCCCTTATTTTTGAGTGAAATTCATCCGCAGTTCACCTAACCATATGTTTATCAAAGTCATCTAATCTGGTAACTGGTTTAGAGCATTTCTTTTGGGGTGATTACGGACATTCTGGGCCTTCAGATCAAAGAAGTTTTATTTTCTTAGGCTTGAACTTGAGTTCTGGAACTGCCACAGGCAGCTGCAGTTCTCTCTTCACACTTCTTTGAAAACATTTGAGCTGCAAGGGGCACCAGTCAGCAGCTTTTATAAACATAATGGTATCAATTGCATCTTAACTGTATTTCACAGGGTTTGGTGTTCTGCTATGCAACTGTATAGGAGTTAGATGTTTGTGATTTTTTAATTTTCCTGCACCTAAAGATTATTCATGAAATCATACACATTCTTTCAACTTCGCGCACCTTTTTTTCCCCCTTTTTAGCCTCTGGTAATTACCTTCCAAATAATACTTCACATGATGAATGAGGATGATATGTATGAGTGTAAATGAAGTGTAGTCTTGTAAAGTCTCAATTCGACCATTCCGAAATGTGTGGTTAATTGAAACCCAACCACCAGAGAACACCAGTATCCACAATCTAGTATACAAATCCATGTAAACATAACTTCATTTTACTAGGACTTTATCTAGTAAGATCAAGTCCTAGTAAAATGAAGTTTTTATAACTCTCAACTTCACAACTTCGCGCACCTGTCTTCAAAGTTTTTCACCTTTCACAACAGACTTAAATTCAGACTAAACTATTCGCACATGAACGAACTACTTAAAAAAAGTTTGAACTGTAAACTGCAATAAAAACTTTTTACAAAATATCGTATTGGTCATTAACTGACTATGTAACAAAATACACCACACAACCAAAAGAACCATACTGAGAGACAGAATCATAGAACTGAATTTTATATACATGGGAAAGCTAAAGAGAAACAAAAACAAAATAAAAATAATTGTTTTGTAATTGAAACATGATATCATTTTCTTAATACTGTAGACACGCAAAAATACATTGCTATGTAAATCAACAGTTGCATCATGTTTATGCTACCAAGAGATGACTAATTATGGTGTACCAGTGTTGGTGACAACAATAATATAGTAGTGACGTGTGGGCTGATCATCTAAACGTATTATGTGGTGGCGGCTACTGTACCTATCTCATTGTCAGAAATGATTCACTTACTTTAAACCATTTAACTTTTAATCATTCGTAAATTTATTTCATGTTTATTTTTTTGTTAGGTTTTGTATTTTCTTTTTGCTGCTGTGACATTTTATAAGTATTGAATAGGAAACTTATTTTTATTGCATTTAAAATGATTGGTAAATATCACATTAAAAAGTGTAGCCAGAAGTTTTAACAGTGAGTAGTAACCTTTCATAACATTATGTCTGACATTTTTACCAATACATTGAACATATATTAGTTGTCAGTATTATGAATATCCAAAATATATATTACATATAGTGATGACATTGAGATAGCATTCACTTAAAAAAATCAGTTTAGAGAACAATGTTCTATTTAAATAACTCAATAGTTTTTGCAAAAATATGATATTATACACTTTAAAATTATCTAGTAGTAGTTAGTAGTGTGTACACTCTATAGGTGTTAATATAAAAAAATTATACAGCTAATTAAAGTTTTGTGTCTTACTGAAAACCAATATTGCTTGATACATCATTTAATGAAAAATCAGTTTACTCATACTACCAACAAATAGCAACTTGTAGTACAGTTAGAGCCCTAGACTACAAGCAGGCTAATTTTGAATTAAATAATATACACAGCTAAGAAATTTGTTTGTGATGACAAATAAAATATGTTAATTATTTATTTATACCTGAAAATAAAATGAAGAAATTCTTTATATTATTACAGATAAAATAGTTTACATTCCTTTAAAATTTTAACATTAATATAAAATTTATTAATATATTTTTCAAAAAATATAAAATATCTTGATTTTTAGGAAAATTATGGCCTTTTTTGTGTTAACATAATAAAATGCCAATTTTTAGATGTAGTCTTTTTGGCAAACCTATTGTAACATGAGGTAGTTTTATCTACCTCATGAGCAATTGTTTATCTGAATAGCATTAATGGAGCAATTTTTTATCACTATGTAAAAATGGAATTTGCGCTTGATTTCAGTAACATGTACATTTTCTGTTGTTTTTTTTTTATTATTGATTTATATAAACATGTTTAAAATCAAATAACATCAATTTGTGTAATTTATTGCAATAAATGGTTCTAATTTTCTTGTTCCATTATGTCATTTGTATTTAAACACCTGTATGCTGGCCTCCGTGGCATGAGTGGTAGCATCTTTGCCTTTCATCTGGAGGCCCCGGGTTCGAATCCCGGTCAGGCATGGGATTTTCACACATACTACAAATCATTCATCTCATCCTCTGAAGCAATACCTAACGGTGGTCCCCGAGGTTAAAGAAAATATATAAATTAATATTTCTTTTATGTGTTTTTATCTGTTAGAATTCATTATTTATGCGTATTCATTTTCTATATCATTATGGAAAATTATGCATATAATTTTCCATAATGCTGTACAGCATTCTATACTCTGTAAAATTATTCAGACTGTATTAACTATGTATCCATAAACGATTTTATTTTCTGTTTGTAATGGTGTAGTATCACTTTTATTTATTAAATCATATCAATAACTAACATATTAAGTGATACATTTTTGTATTATTTTATTTATATATTTTTATTGTTAATTTGTTTTTAGCTGCTGTTAACAAAATTAGCAAGGCTTTGGGTATGGAAGAATTTTTAATATCACCTATCAACGGTGAAAAAATTTTGGCCAGTAAAGTTCAGGAACATATGCGAATAGGACTTCTTGATCCACGTTGGGTGGAACAGCGGGATAAACATATTCAAGACAGATTAAATCAAGAAACTGTTTATGCACAAGGTAAGTTGTTAATTATTTTTATATAACACCATTTTAAATTTATATTACAATCTCAGTTTTAAGTTTTATAATATTTTGATTCTTTTTTTTTTTTTAATTGTATCTTAAATTATTACACTTAAATATTTCAGTCATGTAATTAATATTATACAGCCTGTATACTAATTTGTCAGAGTTAATTAGGTTTTAAAATCTTTAACATATGTATTTTGTAGTTTATCTGCTGTAATTATTTTAATTAATTTCAACTGTTGAACTCATTTAAGTTTTAAAATGTTATTTAATTTTTTAAGCATCTTTTAAGTATATTTATGGCTTTTAGTGATTGAAAACCTCAAAAGTTTGTTCTGTCTCTGAGAAAAGATAGATTCTTGTCAGGAATTAAGAAACTGCTGAAAGACTTACTTAATTGTTTTCTTTATACAATTGTCTGAAAAGAGATCCTTTATTTTTGGTTAATAACTATATAATAAAGTTCATAGATCATTTGTTTCAATAGTTAAAATATATATGAAATTTCTGATATTTGTTTCAATTTGTAAACTACATTTACAATGTTTTTTCTTACATTACCTGAATCAGCTTCTGTTTATCATGGTTAAAACATTAGGAAGTGAGGATTGTTTACATACATTATCCTAAATTGAGTGTGTTCTTTTTTTATTTTTATCTTTTGCTTCCTTTTAAACTAATATTATTTTTGTTCAATAGGTTCAGCAATTGAAGCCAGTTTAAAACAATTGGCTGAAAGACGTACGGATATTTTTGGTGTTGGTGATGAAGAAACTGCTATTGGTAAAAAGATCGGTGAGGAAGATAAAAAGAAAGAGGATAAGGTGAGGTTATTAGATACATAATTAAATATTATAGATCAGTCTCCTAAAGAAGCTGAAAGTCCATCTATGGTTTGTTTACCCTTTCCTTCCACTCAAGCTTTTCATTACTTTAATACGTATTTTCGCTCTACAAGTCCCTCTGTACATGAATATCTTCACTCATTGTTCAGACGTTGATGTTTGCTTACTATTTAGTTAATTATGCAAATTTATTGTACATTCAGTTTACTCAGACTATACTAAATTCATTGTAAAATTGTTCCATTATTAGTAGTGTTGAACAGTTCACTGTGATTAGTTGACTTGGCAATATGATTTAAATAATTAAGGAATGTATCAATTATTATCATGGTAATTCCAGATTCTAATTTTGTCTATATAAGTGTTTATTCTTACATATTTAAAGGATAAACAGGAAAGCATGATACAACATAATTTCATCAAACAAAAAACATATTTTTCATTAATTTCATGTGTAATTCTTTTTTCATTCAGTGGAATCAGTTATATTTTTTTACTTGTTCTTTTCTAAAATGCATCACGGCTGAGCTTCAGATAGGACAAATATTTAAGTTTATATACTGATTAAAAATAATTGACTTTGTATTATCATATAGTCTTATAAGGTGATAGACTTCAAAAATTGTTTACATAATACAGCTTTCAATTTCCAAGTGGAAGGAATTCTGTTCCTCATATTTTCTTTACTGTTGTAAAGAAACAACTTTACTTACTGTTATAAGATTAAAAAAAATTGTGTTTTCCTCTAATGTATTAATAATCTATCCTATAATATATCTTCTAATGTGTTTTCCTCTGTTGTTAATATCATAAACCCACAATCTGTAATTTAATGCTTTCAGATTTCTACAATCTAGCATTAAAATCTAAATAATGTATATTTTTTAGTTTGACTTGCCATAAAAATCTTCATTAGAAATTTTCCTTGATAAGACGTATATGTTGTAATTTTTGTGCCCTTACTTTATAGTATATCTCTTTTGGTTGAATTAGAGTTTACTTTTTGTACTCTAAAATCCAAAACTCTTTTTGTTATTTTTTATTAATTTGTGCAGGTCACATGGGATGGTCATACTTCAAGTGTAGAGGCAGCAACAAGAGCTGCTCGTGCAAATATCACTCTAGAAGAGCAGATTCATCAGATTCACAAAGTGAAAGGCCTTTTGCCTGATGAAGAAAAAGAGAAGATCGGTCCTAAACCAGTTACAACATCATCATCTTCTATAACACCTACATCTGCACCACCTGCCCCTCCCACAGCACCTCCTCCAAAACCACCTGCGCCAACAACTGCACCTCCACCACCAGTACCGGCTCCTGCCACAGCTCCTGCACCACCACCACCACAACCTCCTTTACCAATGACTCCTATGGCACCACTTCCTCCACCACCTGGCATATTACCCCCACCACAACCGCCCATGATGATGGTACCTGCACCGATGCCAATACGACCTCCTCCGATGATGGGTAAGCTATTTATTGTTAAGTTATTCTTAGTTATGACAGTACTAGAAAAAACAAATACAGATATATAAAATGTACTTACTCATATTGTTAAACTTATCTAAAGAATAATCTGTTTAAATTGTTCCAAATTTAGTAAAATATGAAGTAAAGTTAATAAAGTATAGCAAATTTTATGATATGGTTTATTGATTTTTAAATTTCTGCTTAAAATATGTTCAGAAAGAGTAATTTTTGTGTTAATAAAAGAAAATTAATTAATATTTATCACATGTATGCCGACATGTATGAAAAGTAAATATACAGAAAACATAATCTAGCAGAAAAAGAAAGCTAATCAATTTAAATTTTTTTCACTCTCTGAAATCCTTCTTGTTGAATTCAGTTATTTAAATTGTTTCTATTTGATTTAAAAAAATTAATTTAAGGAAAGAGTTTTCTGAAGTACAAACTAATTGTGATGATTAATCTTGATGCATTGTGAACAATGGGGAAGTAGTAGGTACCCTATGTTGTACTCAGCATTAGAGCTGTCCTGTTATAATAAACTTTGTGGTATATTATAGAGTATTCAAATGTTTTGCATTGTTAACATTGTTGTATTGATGAATCTAATAAAGAAAAGAATGTAATGTACAATTATACTCATTTTAACAGTAAATTATTTGTTTAAAACCCTGTCAAAAGATAGAGCACTGCTTTTAAACACTACTGCAACGATAAATTCTGGATTATTTCTCACTGTTAGGTACAGGCTCTGTTAAGCTGAACATGATATAGATTTTATGCCTAAAAAAAACCAGGACTCTTTACTGCTTCACGTACCCTATTACACAAAACCATTCATTTAATTGGCCCTTCAAAGCTTCTGTATTTCTTGTTTTAATTTTGTGATATTTATCCTTAAAATTTACAAAAAAGGATGAAGAATTTACATAAAATTTTAATTAATTCATCATAAAAGGATGAAGAATCTGTAAATCGATAATAATCTACATATTGAGATTTTCCTAAATCCTCAATAATATGCTGAACTAATGTTTTTTTTTGTCTTCAGTCATTTATCATTTAGGGAATCTTTGAGACAAGATTCCCTGTTTAGTGCCAGTCACTTCATTTTGTTATACCCCTTACATCCTACATCCCTATCTATTTGTTTTACAAATGCCAAATGTTGCATGGCCTGCACAATTTTTCCCATCTACCTGTCCCTCCAATATCAAAGCGACTATTCCAGGATGCCTTAAGATGTGGCCTATAAGTCTATCTCTTCTTTTAGCTATATTTTTCAAAATACTTATTTTTTCATCAGTTTGCTGCAATACCTCTTCATTTGTCACTTTATCCACCCATCTGATTTTTAACACTCTCCTATAGCACTACATTTCAAAAGGTTCTAATCTTTTCTTCTCAGATACTCTGAGCTTCAAAGTTTCACTTCAGTATAAAGCTGTGCTCCAAACATATACTTTCAAACATGTTTTTCTGATGTTAAACATCAGGAAACATTAAAATCATCATTAATTTAAAATTAATCTTTAAAGTAAGCAAATTATATTTCTGACTGAAAGTTTGTTTTGCTTCTGCTATTCGGCATTTTATATCGCTCCTGCTTTATCCATCTTTAGTAATTCTACTTTCCAAGTAACAAAATTCTTCTACCTTCATTAACAGGAGGTATTAACTGTCTAATGTATTAGATAGTTAATTAAAATACAGTAGTTGAATAATTATTTTTATTTATAAAATCTAGTAACAGATCCTACACACAACCTAGGTTGAGATGGATATGTAAGTTTTGTTAAAATTAAGGTGCTGTTTTTTAATCAAGTTTTTATTCACAAATAGATCAAAAACATTAACAGTTGTGTTTTAATCATATCTGTTCACAAGTAATTTTTAGAGATATTAAATTTCAGCTCATATTTTGTAATGTTAGTGTAAATTAATTTGTAATAATTGGTTGGGATATAAGGCTTAAATTGTTATTACAGTGTGTTATTCAGTTAAAAGATGACTGTAATCTGGTATTGACTTAAATATAAGTATTTCAATTTTTGATTTGATGTTTATGTATCATTCAGTAGTGTTCAAGAGGCATGACTGAGGTTGTAAGGGCTGCAACCCTTAAAATTAATGTTTCACAACACCTGTATTGTCTCAAGGAGTAACTTCCAAGAAATTAAAGAATGTGAGATAATGATAAGATTCCAACAACCAAAGTCATGTTCAGTAAATCATTCCCATCAGAATGCCACTTGGAATTGGCATATCCTAGTGACTAATGATATGACACTCGATACAATTTAAAATTTATGAATTTATTTAAATGGATTTTGAAATTTTTGTTGTCAATTTGATTTTTATAAATAAAAATTAATTAAATTGATTGAAACTAGCTTTTCTATGATTCCTGAACACCAAAAAGATGTATTATTTTTCGTTTTTTGTATAAAATTGTTTCAGTACCTCCAAGACCTCCATTTCCAGTTGTGGCTCCAAATCCACCCATGCCTCCTGGTGGATTTATGGGTGCTCCTGGTGCTCCATTGCCACCACAACCCCCACAACCAACTTCACAACCTTCTGTAAGTAGATCTATTATATGTAAGTTTATCTTTAGTTTTGCTCTTTTTATTATTCACATCTTATTTCTTCTTAATCTTTCATATGAGACTTAATCTACAATCTACACTCTGTCCTACAGATAATATCTTTTTTTAATTAATTAATTAGTTTTTTAACCTTATATGTGTGGTTATTTTCATGTGATGTAAAATTGATCACTGCTGTTCATTCATGAAGAGGAGAACTGAAAATACGAAAGTAAGTGCCATTTTTTAATTAATTTTGCATTTGGTTGGTTTCTAGTTTTATGTTTTATGCCAACTCTTCCTGTCTTCTTCATTATTGTATCAGTATAATTGCAGTTAGAACTATTGCTAAAGGCCACTGAAATTAAAAGTTCAATTAAACTGTCAATTTTAGGATATATTATCATGTTATATTAGAAAATCTTTTTTAATATCTCAGACAGTTGATGCCTCATGGAATAGTAATTAGTAAATGGTCAACTACCAGCTGATCAGTAATGATTATTTTTTAAACATTCTAGTAGTTTCCCAAGTATTACCAATTAATACAAGTGTGCTTCTTCTGTCTGTTGTAAATCATCAACAAATGCATTTTTTATTGTTACTGTAGTCTTAATTTTTATGATAACATATCATTATTATTAATTATAAATAGCTTATTATAAAATTATGAATTTTATTGATATATAAACAAAGTATTTAATTGATTGCTTTTGAGTATCTTTCATATTAATAAACATTCAAAAACTATTTCATTAATATTATACAGGGCAATTCTAATTGATGGACTCAATGTTAGTAACTGTATATTTCCTGAAGAATGCGTAGTATCTGACTGATCTATGTAGTAGTTCTGTGTTCTTAAGTTCAGCAAATCTCAGTCAGAAACTGCAGTGCAATTGTGCATTTCATTTCAGATTTAACATTCACCCTTCAATAAGGAAAAGTGTATTTCATTGGTTTCACCTGTTTGAACAAACAGGGTGTCTGTGTAAAGGCAAGAGCACAGGCCGACTGTGTGTGGCAGAGGAGTACGTGAGACGAACTGAAGAAAGTTTTGTGTGAAGCCCAAGAAAGTCAACCAATAGAGCGTGTAGAAAAGTTGGAATACTTCAACTAACTGTCTGGGTCATGTTTTGAAATGTTTAATTTTCAAGCCATACCACCTTCAACTTTTACAGGCTCTTCGCAGAGGTGACAAACCAAAGCATGTTGAATTTTGTGATCAGATGCTTGAAAACACGGAGGGAGTATGACACTTTTCTTTCACGTTAAATTTTTTGCTATAAAGTAAGGTTCCACCTCAGTGGAAAAGTGAAGAGACACAATGTTTGCATATAGGGTCTACAAAATCCCCATGACACACTGCAACATTAGAGAGTCTCCCCCAAGGTTAACGTGTTGTGCACCCTATTGCAAACAAAGGTTTATGGACCATTCTTTTTTACTGAACATCGTTACTGGGATAATGTACCAAGACATGCTGGAAAACTGGCTTTTCCCTCAACTAAATGAAGATTTACAAGGCTACTTTTTTCAACAGAACGAAGCTCCACCTCATTGGCACCTTGATGTTTGATGTTACCTGAATGAATCTTTACCTCCATGATGAATAAGACACATCAAGAATGACGACCCGGCTCTTCAGTTCTGACCTTCTTCTTGTTTTAATGTTTTCCTCTTTTATGTTTTAGATGGGTATAACTCATTCTTCAGAAACAAATGAGGATGAACCACCTGCAAAGAAGCAACGAACTGAAGAATCACTTATGCCTGAAGATCAGTTCCTTGCTAAGAATAAGGTAATAAAATTGTTGTCATCACATATTTTTTTTGTCCTGTTCAATTGTATGAGTGTTCTCAGTTTTTTATGGAAATTTAATGTTAATCTGTATTTCATTGTAGAAGCAATTGTATTTACACAATAAAATTGTATTTGATTGTGTAAACATAAAGGAAAGAAAATTTTCCAATATCTTATCTAAAGAACTAAAATAAATTTTATTTATTTCCCTGGTAGGAATTTATAATTTTCAAGCTTTTACTGATGAAGTTGAACTGAAATATTATTACTAACTTAAATTTTTGATAAAAATTTGTACTTTTAAAGTAAAATGTAGATTAAATAGCTTTGATATTTAAAATTTTAAATGATATAAGAAACTTGTTTTTCTGGTAGAAAAATATCTTAATTAAAATCATGTTAAGAATCTACAATTTCAGGAAGTTAATAACTACTTTACTGTTCCATTTAAAATTTAACATAAAGCATTAAAAAAGAAATAACTCATTTTGAAAATTTTTCAAAATGAGTTTACAAATTGTAGATAAAATTTTTAATTTAAAGAAAAAATTTAAAATGTTTAATTTAAAATTTTCTAGTGGTTAATTAGGAGAGGTTAATAAATTTGTTAATTAATTATAAAGGTAAATAAAGTGAATTTATAATAATAAAATATTTCTATAAAAATATATTTTTGTTTTCTTTTGTAAAAAATGTTATATAATTTCCATCATGTTAATAGATAAAATGTTAGCCAGTGGAGGACTATTTTTAATTTACATAAGCATAAAATTATAGTTTTTTAGACACCATCCTCTGTGATTCTTCAGATTTCATCAATCTTGCCCACATCTTTCTATCCAGAACTTTATATCAATATGTAACTTGAAGGTATCTCCTTATGAGATTATCGTATTTTATTTGACAGAACTAGTGAAACAGTCTAAGGAAAATAGAAATATATCAAATTTAGCTTTAGTCCAAAATTATCGTTTTGTGATGCCTTTCATATTTGTCTAAAATGATAAATAAAATATCAGATTATTAATGAATGGTTCATTAGAAAAGAAATGCCATACTCATAATTAAAACACCGATATTTCTTACTTAAAAAAAGTTTTTACATTGGTATGACAGAAATTGAAAAAAATAAAAACAAATGCTTTATCAATTCCTTAGGTGTTGTCTTTTTTTAAAGTCAACACCAAATTAAGTACAACTACAAATAATTTAGTCTATTAATCTTTAGAATTTGGCAACAACTTCAAAAGAAAAAATAATTCATGAATTGGCGAGCACATTTTTTATTATTTGTTTATTTTTTAGCTTATGAAAACCATTACTTGTATGATGTAAAAGGCATACAAAGTAAGAAACTTATATCTTGATATAATAAGGAAACGAATGATCCTGAGAGTCTACCATTGAAGAGAGCAGAAATATTATATATATATATTTTTTACCTTGAACATTTTTCAATTAATCTTTTGAATATTGTATATATTGTACACTGTATAATTCTAATTTTTTAAATATATATAGTTGATGAATTTTATTCTTTCTTTTTGGCTTTTAATTATATATGGTGTTTTATTTTCAGAGTCCAGTATCACTAAAGGTAGCTGTGCCGGTTATCGCTGATAAACCAGAATGGAAATTAAAAGGACAAACTTTAACTATGACATTACCTTTAAGAGATACTGTTTCTGTCATTAAAGCTAAGATTCATGAAGCCACTGGTATGCCTCCTGGAAAACAGAAACTACAGCTTGATGTAAGTACCAAAGTACATAATATGTGCATGCATGCACTATTTTCATGATTAATTTCTATATCTTAACTTAAATTATATAAAAAATGCTAATATTTGGTTATATTAAGTAGAATATTATTTGTTGCTCTGATGAGTTTCAGTTGTGACAATACTGACGGGGATTTTATGATTGTCTTGGAGCTTTTATTTTATTAAGCACTTGGGATTTTTTTTTGTATTATATCCATTTTATGCAGTCTGCAAGTTAATTTGAATCTTAGATGGTAATGAAAAACATTTTTTGATGTTCCAATCACTTGATGACCTAAGTTAAGTGGGCTGCAGGCCATTTGGGATCATTACTTGTAGACTGTGGTCTGTACCTAAAAATTGATATTGCATGTATTTTTGTACCTAAAAACCAAAGTTTTGGTATTTCTGACTATCAAAAGCAAGCAAAGCAACATCTGTTTCAAGTATTGTATAAAATTTAATAAATCTGCAATCAAGAACACAATTGAAATGATCAGATGAATTTTGAAGGTAACAACAGTCAAGGCCATATGCAGTTTTAGTGGCTATAGACAGTCAGTTATTAGTTGAAAAAAAATCAAGTTAATGTAATTCAAACATCTGCACCTGATCACATCAAGTTCTGAAGAATTTTATGACATTTTTCACTGATTACCTTATCATTTGAGCAATCTGGACCATTGTTAAGTTTATTTGTGATATTTGTTAGGTGGTTCTCTTGGATCAGTTGAAGGAAGTTTAACTGTAACTTACTACTTCCTCCTAAGTTGCCCGGAACTCATTGTTCTTCTGCAGTCTCTGGAGATGTCTCAAGAGGATTTGTACAATGAATAGAAATGTGCTGCAAGCACAGCTTGATTAATGATAATTCATCCATTCTTACCATTTTTTAAATTGTTGGCCAATAAAAATCACCTGATGGAACTACCCTGTATCCTCATCTGTTTTAGTTTATTGGGAATTAAATAACACAACATAGATATATTAATTTAATTGTGTGTTCTTCTGATTGAGAAAGAAAAGGTCCATTTACTTAAAATAAGTTAAAGATACCGATACTGTTTGTATGAGCTCTTCCTATTGTTATAATTCTAGTCAGATGAATTTTCAACTGGCTTCTAAACCAGTTATATTTTCCAGAATGAGGAAATTCCTAATTTTTTTTATGATTTACAATATGATAAGTAATGATAATGTGGTTGTATGTTTTATTTTAGGGTTTATTCTTCAAGGATTCTAACAGTCTTGCATATTACAATGTGACTCCTGGAACTACAATACAACTACAGCTTAAAGAGAGAGGTGGAAGGAAAAAATAAAAAATTATTTGTATCACAATATATATATATATATATATATATATATATATCATTTATATGTTAAAATACTTGCATTATCTATATAATTACTCAATAATAAAATGTGGTAATTTTATTTTCTGGTTTTTTTTCTTGTTTATAAACAACATATGTTTTATATTATAAATCGTAACTTAAATATCAGTTATTAAACATCTGTCTAGCTAAACTGTCTGTAACATATTCATTGTAACATATAATGATTATTAAGTTAAATTTTTATTATTTAAACTCTGTTTATTAACGTTTAACATTTTTATTTGTTTTTATTTAATTTTTTTCCTTCTGTTGTGCACTGAATTAAAATATTATAAGTGGTGATTACAGATTTTATCTCATTTATTTTTTATGCTCTATTTGCTTTGAAAGAACGCATCATGTTTAAATATGAGTAAGCTGCTTGTATCACCTGTAACAATGAAATAATTTTTAATCAGTTTTAAATGTAAACAGTTTCAAAGAATTCAAATTCTTGGTATTGAAGCAGTGTTTTAATCAGTACCTCAAAATGTAATATATCTGGCTTGTACCATAATATGTATACAGAATATAATTTTTCTACATTTAGATGGATTAATTTTTCAGTTTTCTTTCATTATCATTCTAAACTCATACAAATCAACAAAAACATAATACCATTAATGGCTTTCACCATGCTTTGATTGAATTAGTTATTAGTACGGGTTTTCTTGTATAGAAATGAAGAGAGCCCTATTCATTGCATCATCTAATGCGAATAAGTAATAGGCTGTTTCCTCTACTCCTGTGCAAGGTTGGTAATTCTGTTAATCTACCTCCTTACATTTTACTTAGGTAAAAGAGTAAAGGAATTATTTTATAATCTTATAGATGAAGATTAATACCCCAGGACTCTCTAGCAACCAATTCTCACCAGGTACACGTTCATTATTGAAAATTTAAAAAACTTGAAAACATGAAAACTAGAAACAAAAAATTTATAAATGAAGGTTATAGTGTAAAAAATGGAAAGTAGTTAGGGTAACAACTCAGACTGTCAATAGCTTTAATAAGTAAATATTAAGGTTCATACATATTCAAGTGATTTCAAAATACTTGCTTCCACCACAAGTATCAAAGTATTTTGATACCTGGTGAGAATCGGTTGCTAGAGAGTCCTGGGGTATTAATCTTCATCTATAAGATTATAAAATAATTCTTTTACCTAAATAAAACGTTAGGAGGTAGATTAACAGAATTACCAACCTTGCACAGGAGTAGAGGAAATTGTAAAGGACCAAGCATGTAAGGGGTAATTTTTGGTAATATAGTTGGTCAACTAACACAAGCAAACAAAAAAGTCCCACTAAGAATTTATACATTGACATTCTGCAGTAAATAAAATAGACAGTTTCTTTTACAAGAGATTTAAGGATCTTACAAGAATTTGCAAATGGTAGAAGAATAAAAAAGGTAATATTTTTATTTATAATAATATAGGAAAAAAAAAATTATTTTTATCCTTGTATGCATTCACATATATGTGTACATTGTTCTTTATTGTACAATATACAGATATAATTGCTTTCATGATATGTTCTCTCTTAATTAATTGAATGATTTTACTCATAATTATAAATCACCTGTACATAGTACCAGCTTATAAATGATGTTAGCAAAATCAACTCAATAAATTTGCTTCTTTTAAAATTATTAACAAGATTTTTCTTACTATGTATTTTTTATTGAATCTTTTGTAATTTTATTTTAACAACAAAAATGCTGTTAATTTATTTAATAGATACTTTAATGTAATGCTGACACTGTTGATAATATATAATACATTACAGAAAACAGCACAGCTTAGTTATATAATCAAACAATTTAAATAAAACAGAATTTCTCCACAATTTAACGTTGTTGCTCTCAACATTTTGATAGTTGTCGTAACACAGCTTCATTATGACATTACGCATGCTGTTTCATTGGAAAAGTAACAAGTAATATGCACATTTCAGTAAAATAATGCTTTGACAATATTATTCATTGTTCATAAGGTTCTACAATATGTCTTTTGCAACAGGCACCCTTTTTTATCTTTTTTTAGGGACAACACCAGTTCCATAATAAACTAATTTTTTAAAAATGTATCTAAAAATCAAATACAAATTCTAAATCAAGATTTAAAAAGTATGTGCATATGTCATGTGGTACCACCTTACCAGAGTGTGTGTATGTGTGTGTGCACGCACGATTAGTTTTTAATTTATTATTATGTACATTACTGTTTAAGTAAACTACTGTCTCCTTTGCTTAATCAAATTTTTATCAATTTTTTTATAGAAAAAAATATTTTAATTATTTTTGTTGTTTTCATGCTCATTACAAAGATGAAGGCTTTCTTTTTATAACATATATTGTACATTAGTTTTCCTTTGTTTTTTTTTATTTACCGAACATCAAACAATTTTTAAAAAAGTCAGGTTGTATATTAAACAACTTATTATAAATGTAAAACTGAACATACATTTTATATAATTACTTATTCAGGGGAAAAAATAACAATTTGCAGTTGTGAGAAAGGTGTAATTTTTATTAAACTTCAGAGTACTTGCAGAAGTTAACAATTAGCAACGATAGAAGTCGCAGGAACATTATAAAAACTGCAGAAAGAAAGTCTATTAATAATGAAATACATTATAACTTCTTTATTTAAATGCTACAAGAGACCAATTCAGCATCAAGCTAATTTAAATCATTTGTGATTTGTCTTCACAAAACTGTAGTCCATTTTTTATATAACTTAGTTACAACCTTTAATTTCAGTTCAGTATAGTACTACGAAATATCCGTAGTAAAATGAATTTAATAAATTAATTTATTCAAATCAGAAAATTTTAATTTCCATATTTACTTATATCAGTAAATTAAAAACTATAGATTATAGTCTTATTAGTTAGATGTGTGGATTTATGTATAAAAATAAGTTGTTGTAAACACACTGATGTCGCATTTCAAAGAAAGTGAGTATATTGTACATTACAGTTAGTCAGGATATCCTTAAGGAAAGTTGGTGAAAGATTAATGAAATTTTATTTCAGTAACAGCCAAACTATCAAAACATGGTTTCACAATCTATATAGGTGGGTTATCAAAAACTATGATAGAAATAAAATCTTGTTGGAGACTCTTCTTGTGAGTCAAACAGTGACTCTTCTTGTGAGTCAGACAGTTTGTCAGGTAGAGTAAATGGTCTACTAAAAATCAAAGAGTACACTAGACAGTTATTTTTTTCATTGCTTAAAACAGTCTGAATTTTGTATATACCAACGTTTTTAATAATTTTTGTTACTGAATGGTTTAAATATCAAATTAAAATTTTGAGTGTTATGTATAAAGAATGGGAATCTTAGAATAAGCTTTTATTGAAGTTATTAACCAATAAATTGTTATTTTTGGACTCCAGAATATATAGTTTAGTATGCTACTAAAGTATTAATTTGTTATCTATTGTCAATCTTTTCATATTAAGAAAATAGAAAGTTTAAAATGGAGATTAAAAAAAACTTTGTGATAAATGTATTTTTACTTGTGTATTCAACTATTATTGGCCACAAGAGGGAATTAACATCAAACTGCTTCACCCAAATCAGAAGTCCCATACTACCACTGTTACTGATTGATTATCTGTTGTACATGCTGGTCCACATAAAGCCTAACTTTTTCTCTCTTATAAAGGAGATTTACATAAATAACTTAAAGATTTCTGCTAGGTATATAAAAAAATGTAATTTGAATAACTTTGGTTTCATGTGAAAATATGTTGAAGAAATTGACATTTCCTCAAAAGAAAAAATTTTCCATAATTACAGATTGTTAAAATCAAGTTGATTTCATATCCAAAATTATGTTTGTTGGAGGCCAAATTAGCTTTCAATTTGTAATTTTTAAATAAAAAAACCACATTTAGAGATGGTAATAAAATTCAGCTTTGTTAAATCATATAAAATGGTCACAAAAGACCAACAATTAATTTTGCAACTTTATTAATAAAGAAATATGAGTTACAGAATATTTTTTTGTTTTACTTACAGTCATTAGATTATTTGCATTGAGCACATAAAGACTGGATGGTTTTAATTGAAGTGGCTTTTTAGCGCATGTAATCATTATTAAAATTGATTTTTTAAACCATTGTGGTGAGTCAGTCCATGGAAACCATTCTAACTGTCTCTTTAAGTTCTCAGACTAGAAATAAAAATATTATCAAGTCAAAAACAGCTAAAATACATATTTAATGTAACCATCATGTTATTTAAAGTAACATCATCTAAACAAAAGGACAGTAGCTTTGATTTTTGCGTATTTATAATAACTATAAATGATCCTCAGTTCTTTTTTTGAGGTCATATTTTTCAGTAGAGATAATTACAAAATTAATTTCATTATTGCCATTGATAGAATTAAATAATGTGACAACAATTATTGGATCCACTCAGAAATGATAGAGTAGCGTTTGGTAATTCTGTAAAATGGAGAGTACTCCCTCCCCACTTTACTTGTTCTTACGTCAAAGCTGTTCATCATGAATAAATAATGGAGATTTATTTATTCTATGTTTTGCTTATTAACAAATCAATTTTTTTAACATTTCCACTTATTCTACAAACAAACATCACCACTTAATTTTAATATAATAAAAAAATTAATTTTGTCCATGAATTAAAGCAATAAAAATTACATTTATAATGACTTAATCTAATATTTGAAACTAATGTTTTTTTTAAAACTAATACTAATTTCAGTCACTGTAGGTAATATTGACGAAAAAGCTCCAAAACCAGCTGTACCTGTACCAGAATGTAACAATGACACACCTATTTACAACACTTTAAATCATCCAGTCTCAAAGACTTGGTTTTTAAAACCATGATTTCAAAAAAAAAACTATATCATACTTTACTTGAAGATTTTAAATAAAAACTCAGTACTGAAATATATATGATTATTGCCAGACAAAAAAGGGTTGGTTACCAAAGAGCCAGTGATTTGCAAAGACAGCGTTGTGACATTTAACTTCGAATAGATTGTAAAGAAATGGTAGTTCAGTGAGTTATGTTAATTTTTAACTATACTGAAGTTGTTATCTATATTTCTGAAGTATTTGAAAATATTGTACAAAGCAACTTAATATTTCTTAAAAAATGTAACATGTTAACAAACTTTCAGCATGATTTTAGGAAAACATTGTTTACTTACATAGCTACTGCCCACTTTTGGAAAATATTTAAAATTATGCAGGTAAGAAAACAATTTCATTTTCAATATTCTGTGATCTTAGTGAAGCATTCAGTTTAGTTCTACAAATTGATTTACTGATTTTATAGTGAACATAGTGAAACATGACTGTAGATGAATTTTTTAAAAGTCTAATAAGTATCAAATTTAAATAAAAATGGAATTCTTTGCAGTCTGTTTTAACAGCATAAATTAATATTTGGAATAAATATTTAATATATTATATATTAAATAAATAATATAAAATATAATATTTAATTAATATATTATATTTGCCTTAAAATTATTTCATGTGTTTATAATTTATGCCAAAATGATATGATATATATACTATGTACCAATCAGACTAGATGGCTAAGTATGTAGCGTCTGCATTTCTTGCGAAGTTCCCGGGTTCAAATCCCGGTCAGGCGTGAAATTTTTTCATACGCTACCAATTTCCACCAGGCTAATGACCATAGCTGTTGTGACACCTACTCTTTCATAATAATGAATAATAGAATAAAAGATTTATTTGTAATATCATATTAATTTTCCCAATTAATTATTTGTGCATTCTTATCTGCTTTTGTGTTATTAATATTATCAAATTACCTCATTTATTAATCCCTGACCAGAAAAGCAAACAACACCATAACACACAACAGATCCAGGAATCCTTAAAAAATGCATCCATGGGTCATCTGTCTTAAACAATAAAAAAATTAAATTCCTCAAAAATTAGTTTTCTTTGTTTTAATTTTGAAAAAATAGCAAGCACAACTAACCTGGTTCTGAACTTCTTGAAATTGCTTCTACATTATAAGTTTGACATAACTTATTTATTTATTATGATAATTATTGGTTTTGACAGCATTTGCACTATTAGTTTGATCCACTCCTACATTCGTATCGTAGTGTTTTGTTTTCTGTTTTCCGGCAATATTTATTAGCAAGTTGCTATAATACACAAAATGAGCAGTATATTTCAAACACAATTGACCAGGAACTTAGAAATGTTCAGTCTGATAAAGATTTATGTACTGACAGTTCTAAAAAACTTAATTTGATTTGACTAAAATTTATCATTTTCTTGCCAAAAATCATGAAATTTTCTGGTTTAATACAAAACAGGTTTAACAACAATTATAAAAATCATGATTCCCATAGGAAAATTGTTTCTTGATTTTGAATTAAGTAACTTCAAACTTAATTTTTTTTGGTTTTTGGGTTCTTTAATCATTAGAAAAATTTTTGAATAAGATATGACAACAAAATCATTTCTATTTGATGTGCATTGATTTTCCTACAATTTAAAAGAGAAACTATGGAAAAATATTGGTAAAAAACTTTATAAATTTTTGTACAGGTTTTTACAAACAATATAAACAATATAAAATTTTCTGGTCTTCGAAAGGTTAATAACCTTGGATAAAGATTCTGCTTTCTTGTACTAACCAGTTTTTCAGTTAGAACACAAAAAATTGATAGGTATCTCCTTACATTGTCTATCATTTATAATTTAAAAAATCCAACTTCTGGTAACTGCCTTTTATTTTCTCTTGAAGAAATTGAATTTAAGACCAGCTATGTATTTTAAATACCAGCATTCTAACTAGCTGTGGTTTGCCATTTAATTCATCATCTTCCATTACCACAGAAAGGAAGATGATGTATTGGATAGCCAGCCACAAATAACAATTCTGTAAGTGTTATTTATCTTCAAATTAAATTTCTCTTCTACTGTTGAATCTAAACTAATCATAAGTAATTTTTAGTTTCAGTTATAAAAACAATAATTCACAAAGTCTTCTTAATACCTTCTTACATTGTTATTCCACTTTCAAACTGTTCTTTGAAAATTTTTATCTTTTCTATGTAAAAGTTAAAAAGCAAAAGAGGTAGACAAAATCCTTGCTCCTTCTTTTCCATTTCTTTTTTCTGGTGTATAATTGTTGATTAAATTACAAATTATTCCACTCAACTATATCAAATACCTTCTCAAAATTTATAAATGCCATTTAGGTACTTATTATGTGTAATGTTGAATGAATAAATGACTTCCCTATTTATGGTTGGGATGTAAGGATTCAGCAAAGTTTACTCTTATTTGTAGATAGTCAGGCCATCATAACAGATAGTGAGGAGAAACTTCAGAGCATTTATTTAAGTTATAATTGCAAATATGCATTACCTAAGATATTAGTCGATCATGATTCTTGTATAGAACTGGATCACAAATGTTTTTTTTACAATGAAGTTATTTTAAGCCCTTGGGTTGTAATATTTCTTATCGAAAAGATATACCTATAAGAATATTGAGTAGTCATTTATATGGATCACATGATTAAGAGAAGTAAAAAAAATTATCAGGATTCACTGCTCAAGCCTTATAGGGTTGTATGTAATATTGTGTTTATATGAAAGTGAAACTAGCATCGTGATATCAGCACATAACTCAAAAATATATTGTAAGAGTTCTGAGATCTTTGGCTAGATAACAATTAATTGTCGGCCTCTGTGGCACAAGTGGTGGCATCTCAGGGTTTCATCTGGAGGTCCCAGGTCCAAATTCCAGTCGGGCATGGCATTTTCACATGCTGCAAAAATTGTCATTTCATCTCATCCTCTGAAGCAATACATAATGGTGATCCTGGAGATAAAAAAGATATAATTAACTGAATTTAAAGAAAATAATGACATAAGGAGGGAGCTTGACATATAATCTCAATTCACAGTTTAGGATTATTATAATAGCTGAGTAATCCGTGTAAAAGAACATTTGAAAGCAGATTATCAAATTTAATTAGAAGTAGAAGTCATCAGTGATGAGATGGCAAGCATAGTTTACACAGTTGTAACAAAACTTAATAAATCTTTTTAGCTGAAAGCCTAGTTATACTTAAAGGAAAAGAAATAAAAAATACCAATTACTTACTTCCAATGTACAGTAAAGTTCCAAACTCATTTGTGCAGTAATTATACCGTTAAATGCTATTAGTAAAAAACTTGAGACTTCATTTAGTTTCTTAATTGAACTGAAAAAACAAATTAATCTTTATTATTTTTTTTCATTTTTCAGTTATTTATCTTCAAACTGAGTGGTTTTCGTTTTAAGTATTGTTTTAAATACACTGTTTGAAATCCAGTAATAATTAATATTGAATTAGTTTATTAGTCCCCATTATTTTATTTGTCTTTTTTCTTTGCTTGCTCATACTGCCAATTTCAGTCTAAAATCCAGTTACACTAACTTTACTTTTATTTTTTATAAGAAAATAAATTTTGCAAAAAAAATAAATAATCTAAAAAATGTGCCATATACAATTTCATTTACTATATTAAAAAGCATATTTTTCATCTTATGATGCCTATACTGAAACAATTTTCAAGATGATTTGGTTATGTTCCATATTTTATTAACATTAGGTACTGCATTATTTTAATATTAGATTCCTGCATTAAAAAAGTACATTTTCATCTTTTTATAAAGCCGATACTGAAACAATTCTCAAAATGATATTTTGTGTAAACAGTGTTTCATATTTCATTAACATATTACACAAATGAAAGGCAGTTTATGGTAGATTTCTAAAAACTTTTTAAGATTGATTCCAGTACATATTTTTAAAGGTGAAAATTATAAAGAAATGTTAACTTTTGCTTCATGTTACAATCTTCCTTCAGAGATTATCACTGGGCGCAAATAGTGTTGTTGGATGGGTTGATTATATCTGAATCAGGTTTTGAGTTTTTTTTGTAATATTTATGTTTTTAAAAGAATGTTGTTTGTTTAGAATATTTTTTTTATCTTTTTTTTTTCAAGTTACTTGAAAAAGTAGAACTTGATTTAGTAGTGCAGTAAAGTGTTTTTATTGTGAAATATGTATATGATATCTTTGCATCCTATGTAAAACTTATTTATTACTGTTTAAATAGTCAATCTTAACTCCAAGTAAATCGGTTTTTTGGATTATGTAAATTTTTGTCAGATAATGTATATATTATTTTATTTTTAATTTTGTATTTAAAGTAGTAGCTTTTTTCATTTCTATGCAGTTTTTTCAGTGCTGTGTTTAATGTCCATGAGTGTTACAACCAGGTACAAATCTCAAGCTTGACTGATTTTACATGCTGTAGAAATTTATCTCCCATTTTCATTTCCATAAAAGGAGTCACTGTGATTGGGTTGTAAGATCATTTGCCTGTTGCTGTGTAAATGATTAAATTATACCATTAATTATTTTTTAACTAGGACTGCAATGTCATAAAACAATTTACTGGGAATGATGTTAGTAATTCAAATCAACTAAACAAATAAAATGTTGCAGGGTATTCTTTTCTAGGTGTAAATTACCATATCAGATATTCTGGATTTAAATCTAGACATATTAAGTTAGCAATGATGAGAAGGGGACAATATAAAAGTGAAAAATGTTCTTCATGCTAAATTTTAGAATTAACAGATTTTAATTAAAATATTATGGTTGCAAACAGGAACATTTTTTAATATATATCCTATTTAAGTCCAGTTTTTTTTAGAATATGTTGTTTATCACCAGCAAACAAAAACAAGGCAATTTTGCATTCCAAGATGTTCTGTAAGACATCTAGACTAATTTACCAAAAGTAGAACATCTAATCAAATGAAAGCATTCCATTTTGCACTACACATTTTGTGTTACACTCTCACAAGACAATATTGTACTCAAGGTTACTGCACGTAGCAGTTTGAGATAATCTTGTAATGTACTATTATCATTTCAGTAACCATTATTTAATTTTATATTAACTATATTCATATCCTTAGCATCAGTAAATAGGTATTAACTGTGCGATAAATTGTAACTTGCTTCACAACATTTGCAGCTACTTTTCGTGTGTTTTTTCTTCTGAAATTTTAAATCTCATTTTCAGTGTAAGTTTTCACTGTCTTTATTTTTAAAATAATTTAAAGCGTGAAATTCATTTCAATAGTTAAGAAGTAGTCTATAGAGGTAAATAAACAAGAATGTTGGATAGCACTCTACCTATCTGCTATTGAAAGACAAGCCATGTTACAAAAAAAATTTTTATCGTTGCTTGATTTCAAAAGTCTTATGGTTACCATCACTACATTTTTCCTTTGAGAATTTTTATAAAAGTTAGTTTTTGGAACCATCTTATGTATTTAATAAAGTGAAAATTAAAACTGAAAGTGAGATTTCAATAAAAATAACACATGAAAAGTGGCTGCAAATTTGAATGAAGCATAGAGGAAAAAAGTTCAATACTAATTTTAAAATTAAATGTATTTGTGTTTAATTATTCTTCTTTACAATTCAAATGCAGATTATCAAATTTGAGTTGATTCCTTTAATAAACTTATATTATGTTACTTACTTGATTATAGCTTGATGATGAAGTATTAAATCCTTTAAATTCATTTTTAACATTTTCTCTGATGTTAAATTAATAAAATCGAAATCATTTTTAATTAGATTATGTACAGATTCTCCAGTAGCTTGTACTGATATGCAAAATATTTTAACTTCTGCTTGTAATATTTTAATTGCTGTTGTAATTACTGAATAATAAAGTGCATTAGATGTTATCATTATTAAATATAAAAATGACTGTATTAACAATAATGCAGAGTAAATCAGTACAGTATTCTGTGTAAGATATGGTATGAAAAAAAATGAAGTATACAAGTCATTTTCTGAAATATCTTCTAATGGTTTAATGAGCAAGATACATATTTCTAGAACACATGGTGTAAAATTGGTAAACAGCCATAATGTTATTCCTGCTGCAAAGTATAATTTTTGAACAGTTTTGGCATGTTTGTTTGCATCATTTCTTATTAATAACTGTGCAGGACTCCAATTTTTTGCAGATTTATCCAGTGGTATATCAATTAAATTAAATAATTCAATACAGTGTTCTGGATAAAATACCAGATGTCCTAAAGCTAATGTACATATGCAATATTCTCCAAATTTAGTAAATGCTGTCACTCTTATATTCATGTAATTCCATTTGCATATACTTAACCATATTGCTAATATCATTTGAATAAAACTGGCAGTTATTATTATAAATGAACGTACTGAGGATCGACATTTTGAATTGCACATTTCTGATAAATTTACACCAAAACATTTAAAGAATTTAATCAGTAAATTTGTTGAAGTGGGATGCAGTTGAAATTCTGTTTCCATTTGATTGAATTTTTTTTTATATCCTCTTTTCCTATAAAATACAGTTTACATTTAATCAGTAAAATATATATATTCAGATATATGAACACATAATCTATAACGTCACCAATAATAAAGGATTAGGCTGAAGGCCTACCTCCCCCAAAGAAAATTTTATACATAAATTAATTTGTAATACATAAGCAGAAATTCCACTATTAAACATACTATAAATCTGTACCATAAGGTTCCTTAAAATATTCTATACAAAAAAATGTTACTTCAGAAGAACTACAAATTGCCATTATTCTATAAATTGGTCCTGCCATCATTTTTTAGATCTTTCTAGGTTTCAACTACGTTGAGGATAATAATTACACATTTTTCATGGTATTATCTGAAGTCATTCTTAATAGAAGCTTATGCCACTGTTATGTTTAAGTTATACAAAGTAGAGAGAATACTCATTACTCTTAAATTCATCTCCTTTATCTACCCTTTTTTTGTAACTGAGCAGTGCGTAGCCAGCTAAAAATCTTAAAAGCTTCATCTCAACCACATTTAATTGTCTACTCTGAGATGTTTTGTCAGAGTCCACATTTCTCATCCATCAAAACTGGAGCTAATATACTGTATTTTTTGGTGTATCAGACGCAATTTTACCTTAAAAATGGGGTGTCATACAATGAAGATTGTTTCCTCTTTTCAAAGTTATACGCCCTCCATTTTAGTTCCAAGAATTTTATAGCGGGTGAATGACACAACCGAGTTGGTGAGTGACCTTTACATGACTTCTAGCACTCATTGGCTCAGAATGGGGAGTCCCAATTTAAGTTGCATAATCTCTTATCTTAGTAATCAGTTACAGACGTTTATCAGTATTGAGTTGACGTGTTGCAATAGTTTCTGTTAGTTTGATAGTTTATAGTGATGGAAAAAAGTAGACGACATTCTTACACTTATTATAAATTGCAGGTTGTAAAATATGCGGTTGAACATGGAAATAAGGAAGCTGAAAGACATTTTGGACCTCCACCTACAGAAAAAATGATTAGAACTTGGCGTGATCAGAAGGAGATGTTGTTCAGTTTGCATAAAGAAAAGCACATGGAATGTGGTAATGTTGTGAAATGGCAGAACTTGAGACCAAAGTTTTAAAATGAGTGTAAGAAAATCGGCAAAATGGCACTGCCATTTCAACAAAAATGATTCATATACATGCAATCAAAGTAGCCTGTAATTGTAACATAGAAGATTTTAAAGGTGGTGCGTCATGGTGTTACCATTTCATGAAATTAATGGGCTTTGTATGCATACAAAAACAAAAATAAGTCAAAAAATGCCAAAAGAATACAAAGACAAAATTATTTCCTTTCATAAATATGTGATTCATCAATGAAAGAATTACAATTTTGAAATAGGACAAATAACTAATATGGATGAAATGCCCCTAACTTTTCATGTACCCTCAAATAGATCTGTAGCTGAGAAAGGTGAGAAAAGCATTACAATCAAAACCAGTGGACATGAAAAAACACACTACGCTGTAGTTCTTGCATGTTGTGCTAATGATACAAAGCTGCCGCCAATGACAATTTTAAGCGGAACACACTGCCTAAAGGAAAAATACCAACAGGAGTGATTGTACATGTTCATGAAAAAGGTTGGAACAAGTGGATGATGAATGCTGGTGTACATCAGCTAACTCCAAAGGGTGCCTTGAAACGGCTATCAATTCTGAAGTGTGGAAGTGAATGAACAAACTATTGTTAAATCTTTCTTGAAATGTGGAATAAGCAACAACCTTGATGGAAGTGAAGATCATTTCTTGTATGAAGAACAAGAGGATGAAGACATTGATGAGAAATAAGATTCAGATGACAGTGACATGGGTTTTGCCCACATAAGCTCATGGCTTCTCCCATCTCTGTTTCTAGGAGAATTAATACCCTAACTTCCATCCTACCCATTTGTAATTTATAAATTATGATATGTTTCCTTTTCAAGGGAGAGGAAATCCTACATGTATGGAGGCCATCAGGTGGCAATTCTGAAATGAAGCTTACCCTGCATTTCTTGTATAAGTTCACAAAGGAAGAGGCTTGATAGATGATAAATACCTGGTGAAAATTCTTCAAATAACAAAGTTTATGCTAATAGAAAAATTCAAAACTTAGGAGTTGTATGAAACATATATTAATACTTATCAAAACACATATTGATCCATGTTTTTTGTAATATCTTAACAGAATCTTGTTAAAAAATAAATAATGATTAAAACATCCTTAATAAGAATTTACTTTAAAGAACTAGTTTGGTGCATCGGTCACTGTCATTAAATTAAAAAAAAAAAAAAAAATTTTACACAGTGTGTGATCTGGTTACTTTTATATTTAATTTAAAATTTAACATATCTATTAATTAAATATTGACATGTTACTAGATAGACTTCTAGTAATTTTATCGGTATACTTGTTGTAACAAACATAACATTTTTAGACAAAATATTATTTTATTAATAATAAGCAAGTAGTAGGTTATTCTACTTTCTTTTCTTTTGTTTCTTTAGACTCTTTAATTATAAACTGAGGATTTTATTGTCACAAAAAGAGCAGGTTAATTAATTTTATGCAGCAGTATAATTTCTGCAATTACAATAATAGGTGTTTATATAAATATATATTGTTACCACATATATGCCTAATTTAATATCAGCGGATGAACACTGTAGCAACTCAATATGAGCTGGCACACAGTATATGGACGCACTGATACAAGCATCACCACCACCGCGCATTTGACCACACAGTTCCACCATAGCAGCACTGTGGCCCACCACTCTCAGGATCCAATAAAAGAGCATGCACAAGAGTGAATTTTTAATTCATCATCGACCATCACCTGGAGAAGACCAAGAAGAAGTTCCCTGGTCGGCTCAACGTGGGACCTCCTGGTGGATGCCAACATTCCTGCTGCGGGCCGGGCCAGAGCAGCAGGCCTGTACGGCCTACCAAGGGAGCCGCTGGATGCAGACTCTACCTTCCTGCTTCAGTTCCTGGCTGGCGGACTTGGCAGCAGGAGCCGGGTCCAGCATGGGATCGCTTAGAAAGAACCTTCACAATCAATGCCGACCCAACACTGCGGGGCTCTGGGAGCCACCACGCTGTAGTGGGGACCCAACTGTCGCCGAGGGAAAGCCACAACTCCCCTACGTCATTGCAAACCAGCTTCTGGACCCAACAGCTCCTCTCAGAGCTAATGCAAAAAACAGCCCTTTACAGGGCCACCATAAGGTTTATGAATTACATGCCATAGAAGCCATTTAGCAACAATATATTGTAGAGATAATATCCACCTTGGTTAAGGTAATTACTCTATGTATTTACTGCTGGTTCAAATAATAAATAAATATAGACATTATCACTTCATAAATAGAAATGTTCCTTTAATATTTGAATGAATAATACAAGATTATGTATAAACATATATAAATCCTTTTAATGATTCCATAAATGATACATTGTTAAAGAATATATATAATAATATACTATTAAGTATATATTAAAATATATACTTAATGTACTATTAACTGTATATTATACTTAATATAAATTAAATTTGTACATGAGTCCATGAAGATTGATAGAAGAAGACTGACTGAACATAGTCACATGGAGCACTGGCTTATATATTGTGTACAGAGCCGCTGAATTGTCAGGAGTTGAATATGAATTGATAGAAAGACCTTTAAATTTTCAAGTCCTTCTTAAATTAATTTTTAATACATGTACTGAGACTGAACATATATATATATATATATATATATATATATATATATATATATCAAAATCATCAAAAAAATTATTAATCCAAGTATAGTAATATAAAGATGTTGTGCACATATGCAAATGTGAATGTGGAAAAAGATTAAACTATTTTTAATAAAATGACTTGTCCAATGAAAACACGTAAGGGACCAGAAATGGTATTTACTTCAAAAATAAATTATTTCTCTTAACACATCCATATGTTTAGGTGACAGAAAAATATAAACTGTATATTACATCAAACATATTGACTTCAGTAAAAAATTTAAAAAAAGAAATCCCCTTTACTAACTATACTGTTTGAACAGGAAATTTTCGCTATTGTTGCTTCATACCTTACCCTCAACTAATTGCAATATACATTCAAAAAATTTCAAGTATAAAGGAAGAAAATAATTTACACAACTGTAGGTGATCATTTTAAATAATTAATTTTACAGTATGAATAGTTAAAATCAAAGTTTAAAAAAATAACAACTTTAATATAGATAATAAAAACTGGTATTAGTATAAGACATCTGATTAAAAAGAAGCATTCAAGCATTTTTTTTCTCAAAAATTGTTAAGACACAAGTGGCAAAAGTTGTTGGATCACAGCACCATAGTAAATGTACATTTACATATACATTTGTACACTATGTACAAATGTACATAGTGCACATTTGTGTTTTTCATAACATCATAGAATGCCTGCGTCAGCTATTCTATTATCTTCATTCGAGAACTTGTTCAAGAGGATTAACAGTGAATCCCTACACACAAAATTTTGACTTACAAAGTGGACATGCAAAATTTGTACAAAAACTGTTTTTGCTTGAATAGAAAGATTCATTTGATATCACAGAGCATGCTGGAATGCACCAGCGGTTATTTAACTTCCTTAAAACAGCGATAAATGGGTAAATGAATACAACACAGAAAACATGTAGCTCAATTGTCACAATGGAAGATTGACCATCAACTTCAAGGTCGAAGAATGCAACACAGGCGAGGAGCAAAGTAAAAATAATGTGGAGTGTTTTTCGATTACCGCAGAGCTATACATCATGAAAAGTCACCAGAAGGCAAATTAGTAGTACTACTTATCTAGTCATCTTTATGATGCAATTTGGCGCAAACAACCTGTCTGTGGTGCCCATTCAACTAATCAAGGTTTTATTGATTAAGCACTAAATTCCTCAGGTTCGTATGACTGTTTGTCATTTTTAGTTGTACCTCAAGCTAAAGATCAAAGGATTTCAATTTGAAGCGGGAAGAACATAATGACAAACACAATGCCTACAAATACCAAATACACAATGCCTACAATAACTACAAAAAATGTTTCCAGCAATGAAAGGCCCGCTGGGTTGCATGTGAGGTATCACAAGATAATTATTTTGAAGGAGGCTAAGTTTGGAAGTCTCCAGGTAAGGTATTTTCTTTCCACAAACTGTGATTGTATATTTTTTAAACAGACCTTGTATCATATTATATACATATATATTATATTATATACATTACACTGAATTATATTTTTAATCTTTATATACTTTTGAAACCACAAAACTAGTTAGGATAGTATTTAAAGTCCTTTAAAGTACCTTAGTTCTCAATTATAACATCATCTAAACAAAACAATTATATTAAGATAAAACAACAGTTATCCTATTGCCATAAATATTATGTTGTTCCTTGTCATGACCAAAGACATAATCGTCTCACATCACCAAAAGAAAAAGTAAAATGTAACTCACCTTCTCAGATTCTGATGAAACTTTGTGTAAGAGGTCTGTAAATTAAGTAATGAGACTGGTTCAGAAAAAAATCACCTTCAAATTACTTCCCTTGGGAAGCCTTACAACACTTCAAACAGTTTTCCCACTCTTCATAGCAGTGTTTGACTCAGAAACCAGAATATCCTTCAGATGGTCGGTTACATTTTTTTTTATGTTTTCTTCTGTTCCAAAATATGTCCTTTGAGGTGTTTTTTAAAGTTATAATCAGGAAAAGATCGCAAGGACTCAAGTCAGGTGAATAAGGTGGTTGAGGAACTACAGGAATGTTTTTCTTTGCCAAAAACTGATTAATTGAGAGTGCAGTGTGACAAGGTGCATTGTCATGATGTAGTATCCAGTAGTCTTTGATGGCTGGTCTCACACGGGCAGCTCTTTTCCGCAGTCTTTCAAGAATTTCTTGGTAAACATATTGATTTACAGCCTCTCCTGCAGGCAAAAACTCCTTATGGAGAATGCCATTACTATTGAAAAAACAAATTAGCATGGTTATGATTTTTGATCTGTTCATTTTTGCTTTATTGGGTCGTGGCGAGTTTGAAGTGAGCCACTCCTTGCTCAGACATTTTGTTTCTGGGTCGTACTCAAATATCCAAGATTCATCACCAGTAATAACAGTTTTTAGAAAATCAGAATCAGTTTCAATTCGCCCTAGAAGATTGCAGCACACTTCCACCCTGTTGTTTTTCTGTTCAACAGTGAGATCATTTGAGACCAATTTTGCACAAACCTTTTTTCATGTCCATTTCGTTTGTCAAAATTTGACAGACTATGGTACGGCTCAAATTTAATTCTTTTGCAATCATTCTGACAGTTAATCACCAGTCATATAGTATAAAGTCTGATTTGCTCAACACTGTTGTCACTTTTTGATGTTAACAGTCTTCCAGAGCATGGATCATCTGCAGCTGATTCCTGGCCATCTGAAATGCTTTAAACTACCAAAAAACTTGGAACTCGTGACAGAGCATCATCTCCATACACCCTTTTCAATTTTTAAAAAGTTTCAATGGCATTCTCACAGTCTAACACAAAACTTGAATGCACAATGTTGCTCATAAGTCATATAGTATAAAGTCTGATTCGCTCAACACTGTTGTCACTTTTTGATGTTAACAGTCTTCCAGAGCATGGATCATCCGCAGCTGATTCCTGGCCGTCTGAAAATGCTTTAAACTACCAAAAAACTTGGAACTCGTGACAGAGCATCATCTCCATACACCCTTTTCAATTTTTAAAAAGTTTCAGTGGCATTCTCACAGTCTAACACAAAACTTGAATGCACAATGTTGCTCATAATTAGTATCTCTCATTTTTGTAATGCACAACAAAAACTCGTTTCATGAAAAGTTTGTTTACGTCTCATGTGACAACAATAAACTAAAAATATTGATAACTAATATAAATCAGCTGTTCATATAACCATATTTTTACTAGTAACTTTACAATGTTGCCACTTTGGCTGCCAAAAAAACTAGTCTCATTACTTTATTTACATCTCCAAAATTGTTTTCTCTGTAACATCTTTGCTAAGAATTTTCAGATATTGAGACCGTTTGGTTAAGAGTATTCAGGGAAAATTTCATTGCTTACAAAATAATCCATTCATTTACTATCATTTACAATTTTGAATCATGAATAATTATTTATCAGAATGTCCCTCTATTGATTGATTTACATAATTCACTATTTCTTAACAAAAATGAGAAACATAATCCGTTGTTTTACACTACTTGACCTACTCTTTCCTATGTCTGTGACTCTTGTAAGAATCTAAGAATAACAGGCACTAACAGTGTTCTCTGAGAATAATGATATTTACAATCATCTGCATTTTAGATGGCTTATTCTATACGAATAGTATAATAAACGGTATATAGTATATTTAGATCAGTGAAGAAGGTAAAACTCCTCCACTCTTCATTTCCATATTAATCAGGGGATAATATTTTGTTATTCTTGTGAATACATGAATAACTGTACGTCATCACAGGTACCTAATATTTTCAGAAAAGTGTTAAATATTTGCTCTCTGTGGAATATGGTTGGCTATCTTTTATTCTGAACATGAAGGGTGTTATCCCCCTGATGTAAAGGTTTACTCTGGTTACAAAATATAGCTCATAAATGTCTAAATTCCTCAATTCAATTCCTTCTCATAGTTAGATCTTCTTAGCTTCTTTTAAACCAAGGGCATGGCCCTAGATATGGACAGCTTCAAGTGACTCTGAATGTAAAGGCGGCTTATTCTTATAACTTCTCTTAATGGATCTATATATTGCGTTAAATCTAATTATTTTCCTTCCTAAACCTAAAAGTTAATCAAAAAAGTTCAAATAATTCACTTGCTCTCAAATATATTATCTACATTTTCCTAACAGATACCAGTACTATTATAGTAATGAGAAAAGCATATAAATTACAAAATAAAATGTTAGAAATGTGCTGACATCTTTTGTTTTACTAAATTAGTACAAAGTTAAAAATTTGATTCAGTTTTAATAATTAACACATATGTAAGTAAAATTTATTGCCTCAAGAATAATTACTGTTTACAGCTATTGATTATATTTATATATTATTTCATTATATTTTTATCTTATTTTTAACAAAAAGGTAAAAGCATATATAATTTAATTAAGTTATAGTAGTTAAAAATGGCATCCTTGATAACTTGAGAGACTTGAACAACTCATCCTAGATAACTGATTCATCTGATTTGTTAATCACTGATTAACAACTACAATAAATTTGTTTGTGTTCTAAATATTTATATAAAATCTGCTACAAATTTTTATTTTGTTGTGATTAATGTTGTACAGCTTTATTTTAATTGTAATCTAAATATTACATAAAAATAAATTAAAAAGAAAATTTTTTGAAACTTACTTAAAATTAACAAAATTATGGTGCTGATATCTTATCTTTTTAATTAAAATTGGAGATAAAAATAATTTTCAATATTTAATATTCTTTTACCATTTTATTTGTTTTATTAGTAAAGTATTTTAATTGCACAACTATATTTTTACTCTCCATAAAATGTCACAAGAATAATATGATTGTATAAATGTGTATGTATAAATAAAAACTTACAGCTACATGACCTTAGATGCTAATAATGTCATAGCACAGTACCTGGGACTGTTATATCAGATAATAGTAGTTATTATAATTATATACATGATAGTGTTATTAAATTTAAGTTGACAAAGTAAATTACAATAAAGTTGATATTAATTCGTTTTTAATTATATTTGTTTTATTAAAAATAAACTTTTTAAGAATTATTTATCTACAAGAAGTATAACTTTTTGCTATTAAATTTTGTTATCATGCAGACATATAGAAATGAAAACTTTACAGAAAAGTTTTAATTTTTAGATGACGAATACACTGAACTGGATTAATATTTTATTAAAATACATGTAAATTTATCATTTTTTCAATGTAATTTTTAGACAAAGTTTATTTTCCTCCTTCTATATAATTAGTATGAAGATTATTTTAGCAATATTATAATCTATTCATCAATTATACTGTTAATAAATTTTAAATTATAAATTTAATAGTTAATAAATTTCCAGAATTATTACAAAAAAAAATTATTTTTGAATCAGATGACTTATGCAGTTTCCTATCCACCCTTTGTGACGCAAATGGAAGTGTCTCAGCCTTTCATCCAAAGGTCCTGGGTTTGAATCCAGTCTGGTATGGCATTTTCACACGCCAAAAAAATTGTCATTCATCTCATCCTCTAAAGCAATACCTAACAAAACTGCCAGAAGTTAAAAAAAAGACTGGATTTTTCTGTATTTATTAAATTTTTTGACACTGTGAAAGAAAACTATTAATTAAAAATAAAAAATTAAGTAGGTAGGGACAGGGGCAACATTGCAAGCAGTGGTTTTAAAGTCATCTAGACAATATGAAACATTTATGAAAAACAATATACAGAGTGTTTATAAAAACCTTTTCAAGAATTCAGGAGATGGTGAAGAACCACTCACACCATGGAGGCCGACTATCAACATAATCTCTCTCTTTCTGTTTAGCCTCTGGAACCACCATAGGTATTACTTCAGAGGATGATATGTATGAATGTAAACTTGTACAGTGTATAAAGTGTACACTTGTATAAAGTGTAATCTTGTACAGTTACAGGTTGACCATTTCTGAGATATGTAGCTAACTGAAACCTAACCACCAAAGAACACCAGTATCCACGATATAGCATTCGAATCTGTATAAAAGTAACTGCCTTTACTAGGATTTGAACCTTAGAACTCTCGACTTCAAAATCAGTTGATTTGCAATGATAAGTTCACCACTAGACCAACCCAGTCAGTTAACCTCTTAGATACCCTAACAGTATACAAAATTTCATCTCGATACGATTAATCATTTATGAGAATAAAATTTTTATGTCAAAAATACAAAATGGCAAATAGCTGGTAAACTAATCATTTCTGGATATATGTATTATCAACATATATCCATTGTACCATTGAGTTTCTTCCTTATTTCAATATGTGGGACTACCCTGTGAATTCTTGAAATGGTTTTTATAAATACTTAGTATAAGAGGGGATAAAACATTCAACATAAAATCCACCATTATGAAACAAAAATTTTGTATCACCATGGAAGGGATTTCTAGCTAGCATTCAGTATTTACTATTTACAAATAGTAAATACTTTCTGCCTGACCTGTAGAAAGGTTATTGTCATTTGATATGATTATAAAATGATAAATATGTAAATGAGATTGAGAAACAGGCTAACACATTGTTGTAAATGTATCGACACAATATTTTAATTTATTTATAATTTGATTATTAATATTATTTATTTATTAGAAAGTATAGTCATGTACTAATGTTTAAATGCTATCATAAAATATCCACAATAATAAAAGAAGTAGAAAGTATGTTAAAGAATGTTTTCTTTACACAATTTTTCAGTTGATATACTACATCAGGTAATTGTTAAGTACCTTGAGATATGTGTAAAGATTTAAAAACGGAATATACTGAATGAATGTTTTGTGTGATTAATTTTTTTTGTCTGTTTATAGATTATAATAAATGTTAAATGAAACTAGGTATAAGTAATATATATAAAATGACCTATTCCTTCATTGAGGAATAAACTAATAAAATTTGTGGCATATAAGAGTGGTAAATTCTCAGCCTTTCATCTAGGAGTCCCGGGTTTCAATCCTGGTCAGACTTATAATTTTTCATAAGCTTAAAAATTTGTGTATTTAGTATTAAGGCAATTTTCCAAATTGCCTTATTTCGTAAATAAGGCAGTAACTAAACAAAAAAACAAATACTTCATTAGCTTTATTTTTTATCCATTTCAATGTACAGATTTAGTTAATTTTGATTCCATTTTCTTTTAACCAGCTTAGATAATGATGTATGTTTGTGTAGTAACCAGGAAGTCCACAACCAAATCCACCACAAACAATTCCTACTAGTTTACCATTGTGTACCAGAGGACCACCTGAATCTCCCTAAAAAAAAAAAAATATATACATACAATAAATAAAATTTTGCAATATATAAAACTAAGATCTGGGTATTAAATTCCAGGACCAAATCTATAAAATTTAATTTTATAACTGTATCACTTTTCTGACATTTATTCATATCAGTGTACGAGAGATTCAAATCCACTATTAAAAGCAATATTAAAAATCATCAGTTGATAGGCTTCTAAAGAGTTCAGTTATTTTTGCTTTTACATTTCCCGTAAATCCAAAATTGGTTCCCTTAAGAAAATTCTTGAATTTTTGATTTTAATAGAAGTCAAAGTACTAGATTTTGTGAATAGATTGTTTCAAAAGTTTAATCCAGACAAATTCAGCCATTTTGTTCTCACTCTTCCATGAAACTTTCACCAGACCCTCTAGGTAAGATTGTTTATTATCTGTTTGACCTGGTAATATCACTCAAATCATGTGCCAAAAACATTATTTTCAATGTCAAAAACCTTATTACTGTTGAATGATATTACAGGTCACTTTGAACATTTACGTGCTCATTTATATGTTTTTCAATCACAGTGATCCTTAGAACCTCTAGCACATCACTTGCAGTAATTCCTATATTATACTGATATATCCAAGCCTCTTCACATGTGCCAATCTTTTCAAGTAAGTCTGTTGCTGTTTCATCTATCTTACAAGATATAAACAAACTTCCTGCTACCTTTCTTTTTGTTCTGCTATATAGACTTAAGTCACCATTTTTGCAATCATCTTTTTAAATTTGTATTTCTTTATAAAATTTGTCTTGTCTCCTAGTTTTTCTTTAGGTTTTTACTGTTCCTTGTTTGGTCGCTTAATAGTTTAGCTTATCTTCTCAATATTTTCATAAGCTTTAAGTGACTGTATGTCAAACATATAAAGTCAATTTTCAACCTTAAAAATTTGTTTGTGCTACTCAAATCAATTGAACATGGTAGGATAATCATCCCTTTCACCATTTGAAGACTTCCCATTGAAAAATTCTTAGGTTTAAGAAGAAACTAGATATTGATATGCTGTTTGAGACATCATCTTGACAGTAGTTTATAAAGTTCACTAGTGAAAATGAATGCTCCATTAAAACTATCTTTAATGTTGCTAGTGTGTTCAAACAAGTCTTATGAGAATCATACATTAAAAATATTTTCACTAACTTCCAGTGAGACAGATACTGGTACTACATACAGAGTTTTGGAACTTACAACAAAGCCCAAATATACATATAAGTAATTAATATTCAATCTAGCAGTAAGTAGTTATACAACTCTAAAAATATAATTTTATAATGCTGGTAGTCCTAAATAAGTTCAGTTTTTTTAAATAGTTTCTTTTTATAAATTAGCATATAAGTGGGAATAACTTCTAAGATCTTTAGCCATTAATAGATGCCAAACTGTTTAGTAAAACTGATCATGCTGTTTATTTGATTATCTCAAGAACTGGTTTATTAAACATAGTCTCAAACTTCTTTCAAGTCTTCAATTTCCAGGACACTACTTACCATATAAAGGCATTTCAGATTTTACTGTTCCATTAAGTTGTAACAGATACAGTTCAATCTGTTGCAGGAGAGTATATGTACTAATTAAATGTTTATTCTTTAATTTTAGACTATCTAGGTCATAGGTCAGGTTTTTTAGAAATGGGAAATATATGGCCAAAAATAGGTACAGACACCGGATTCTGAAAATATTTTTTATTACACTAAGATATAATTTTTTTAATAAAATCCCAGTAATAAAATAATGAATCACAATGTAATTGTATTCATCAAAAAATAATTGCGATTTTCTTTCTTGTTTAATCTGTCAAGGAGCCAAGGGAGTGTAAGTACTCAGGGGGTGATTGTAAGAATGTTATGCACAGCAGGGGAATTGGTCAAAGATAGTTCTTTGGTCATAACTATACAAATTGCTACTATATGATAAACTTGATAGCTACACCACAAACTTGGGAGTTTAAAAAAACAAATTGGAAACAAATGGACATTAAGAGGGGGAGATTAAAAGAAATTGATTGAATCCAAGATAACCAGATTAAGGAAGGAAAAATAAGCTGAAAAAAACCAAATTAAAATTAAATTTAATTAAAATAAAATTTAAAAAGTTAATTAAGAGTTGCCTCTTTGGCAACACTTTGAAGTGAATGGTAAAAAAAGAAGATGAAGTCAAATAACATAACAGATTGTCAACAACACCAATTTTGTAGATAGACACGTGAGAATGAAGAAAATGACATGAGAAATATTGACATAAAAAAACAATTAGGAAAGCTGAAACAAATTAGATAAAAATGAAAATTAAAACTTTGATATAAAAAAGGGGAAACTTAATAGAGAATTGATGCGTATACACTTGCAATTTAATACTTTTTAGTAAATACAGTAAATAATAATTATATTATTTACTATAATTATATTAAAGTAAATAAAAATTAATAAATTATAATAATTACTATAATTGTTATAATAAACTAGTAATTATAATAAATTACTATAATTATATTATAGTAGATAAAAATTAATATATTATAGAAATAAAAATTAATATAATTGAAGAGATAAAGGAAAATATGCAAATGAAGATAAAATTATGTAGGCTACTAAACCACAATAATAGTGATGAAGCCAAAGAGAATATGAAAATTAAGTTCTATCAAATAGTCGTTACTTAATATTGCCAATTTAAACCTAAACAAAGAAGAATACAGACTACTGAACAAAGGATTGAAACATAATATAAAAAACTGTAACATTGCGAAAAATGTAGAACAAAATATTACAGATATAGAGAGAACACAATAGAAATTATACTTACAGAAGAGCAAGATGCATGCAAGACATTAATAAAAAAATCTATTAAAAAAAGATTAAACAATAAAACGGAAATAAATGTAAAAGAGGACAAAAAATAAATTTAAAAAAACTGTGCATTACTTGTAAAAGCAGATAAAAGAAATGCAATAGTTATTATTAAGAAAGAAGACTACATATAAAAGGCAGACGATTTTCTAGGTAAAACTCAATGTACGATAGAAAATAAAAATAAAACAAAAAGAAATTATAAAAATCTAAAAACTTAATTGGCGAGAATGGTTACTAATACATAAATATGAATCCAAGTTTACCGGTTATGAAAGCACAGGTCGTAAGAAGGATTATCCAATAAGATCTATAATAAATTACACAAGTGCATTGGCGTATAAATTAGCAAAATACCTAGCAGAGATGTTGAAAAGTATGGAAATATTGCAAAACCAATATGAAGCAAATAATTCAGTCGAAGCAACAGAAAATGTAGGAATAATGGAAAATTGCAGGATTGTAACGTTTAACATAGAAAATATATCCATCCATACCAGTAAAAGAAACTCTTAAAATTTTGAGGAAAAATCAAGTTTTCAATGATAAGTAATAATATGAAAATAGAAATTATCAAAGTTTTAGAAACAATAATTCAACAAAATCAATTTAAATTTAATAATAAAACATACAAAACGAATGATGGGTTAGGTATATGGTAAGCAAAGTATAAGTATAAGCAAAGTAAAAAAATATACAAGATATGAAAAAATATAATTGTTTGGAATATACTATTAATAATTAAAAGAGTTTATAACACTGAAGAAAGGATTTTAGAAGAAATGAACAAATTACATCAAATTTATCATGGGAAAAGAGGTTGAAAAGACTACTAACTTTCTAGATTTAATAAAAGAAGTAACAGCAGTTTAGATTTCGAAGTATACAGAAAAGAAAATTATACGGATCATAGCTTATGATTCAAATCCAATGGAGCATAAATTAGCGGCTTTCATATACATGAAAAATAGATTACATTATTTGCCATTAAAGAAATAAGCTTATAAAAAAATTGAACACTATTTTTCATATAGCAGAAAATAATAGATATAAAATGTAATGATTAGAAGAATGATAAAAAATAAAAGAAACATAACTAAAAAAATAATAAACAAAAAGTAAACTTATAAATGGGCTAAATTAACATTTATAGGAAAAGAGGTTTACCTGATCAAATAATTTTTCAGTAAGTATAATAATATAAGAAGGGCTGTAAATAAGAATAATAAACTTAAGAAGATTTTTAATAACAATATAGAAAAAATATATATTATAACAGTATGGTATATACAAAATAAAGTGTAAATTCGATGCAGCAACATATATTGGGCAAACAGGAAAAAAGTTAAAATTAAAGTTTAATGAACATATGAGATCTTGCAACACATTTAATAAAGGAAGGAAATAAATACATACCCAATTGAAAATGAATGACTTGATGTAATTCACAATTTATAAAAATAAAAAGATTGACAATTAGAAAATTTAGAAATCTTTAAATTAAAAAATAGTGGAAAAACAATTACAAATGAACATATTATTAATGAAGTGGATGTTTTAAAATTCTCAATTTGCTCATAACAGGAGATAGATAATTGTGAAATAAATAGTTGAGCGTAAATGTAATATTAAGAAAATTGAATATATCCGAAACAAGTCAATGTGTGATTTAGTTATGACGATTCTTAGGAAGATAGATAAATTTACTCAATATAAAAATGATGATTTCAGCAGAAAAAAAATATTTTAATAACAAATTAACGTTTTCAGCAATAGTAAGAACAGCCTGTGCAATGCAACCAAGAAAAGAATTTTGATGAAGGGATTCCAAAGTTATTTTGATTATTGTGTAATGCTGTTACTTGTTTAAAAACAACTATTAAAAAGAGAAACATTTGTAAAACTGTCCAACATTCTCGCATATGCAATTTGCAGGATGATTTTTTGTAACATTGGCAGAAATTTGGAAATTTAAATTATGCACTGTTACACATTTCTAGAGCTTAAACCAAGAGAGGGAAAACTCATGAAGGGTCTTCAACCAAAGTTCTCACTAATTAAGTGACATGACTTATATTTACTAGTAAGTTACATGATATGCAGTCATAGTGTTGCAATAATGAACTCTAACACTTGTTAAAAAACGGTTATATCGACTATATAATTGTTATGTTAATTTACCTAAATGCCTAAGGATAAGTCAACTATTTCCTATAATCTTAACAATTTTAAACACAGCATCTTCCAACAAATAATTTAGTTCAATCTCAGTTTACTGTTCACATCCCATTGTTATAATAACATTCTTGTGAAATTATGTAATAAAACCGTAGAAAGATTTTAAGATCTAGTGTTTACCCCTTAATAAGAAATAGAGTATGAATAATGGGAAATGTATTTGGTGCAAAACTATACAAAAAAAGTTTATTAAATGATCTTTCTAGTAAAAAACTTTGCTGTTGTACCAAAATAAATTTATATTATTTTAAACAGCTAACATCAGCATCCCAATAACACCACTGTTAAACATCAACCTTACCACAATAAAAGAAATCTACCACCAAGCAACGGGCAAGATGGATTACAAAGCAGCACGAGAGATCTTCTCCCACCGCTTTGTAATTCTTTTTTTCTTTTGTAGTTATGATCTAAACCTTTGTAGAGATTCCACCCACTATACAAAAGAGCAGACAAAACATATCCTAACAGCTACAGGGAAATCTCACTCATAGATACAACATACAAAATTCTTTCAAGTATTATCCTCAACAGGATCAGTTTACAACTCCAGAAAGAACTAGGAGAACACCAGGGAGGTTTCAGACCTCCCTGGTATTCTCCTCCCTGGAGGAGCTGTCCAGACCAGATCATGAATCTCAAGCTAATAATGGATTACAACAGAAAAAGAAGCAGACAAAGTGATAACATTTGTAAACTTCAAGAAAGCATATGATTGCATCCACAGAGAATTCTTACAAATAATTCTATGACACCTTGGATTACATCCAAATTAATAAACCTGATAAAAAGACCCTCACAAACACTAAGTCAAAAGTAAAATTCAGAGGCAAACTCTCGGAACCATTTGAGATCAAAACAGGACTGCACCAAGGCAATGAACTCTCACTGCTACTATTCTACTATGCTCTATAAACTAGCTAAAGCAAAAAATAAACCTGGTACACGTATGGTAAAAAATTTCTATCTATAAACACAAAAATAAGACACTACCACAGAGTTATAAAACTGAAAGCTACATTTGCTGCAGAAACACTCTTCCACTTGAACGAACAATCAAAGACCGACAGACTCCAGAAAGTCAAAAGAAGAATTGGAAAAACCTGCAAAAAGTACCAGAAAGATGGGCAGTGGGGTATTGTGCCCAGCAAAGTCATGTACAAAGAGTTAGAAACAATCACTCATACTATGCGTAAGAGGAGATTAGGATTCTTTGGACACATCATGAGGATGCAAAATTCAAGACTTCTGAAACAGCTGGTACAGTACAGTATCGACTTGAAAAACACCAAGACAGAATGCAGTGGATCAGAGAAATGAGAAGATCTGAAGGAAATTGACCTTACACTAGAAGAAACTACAGACAAGATAAAATTAAACGAAAAAATCAAAGACAAAAACACATGTTTCACACTCACAAGAACGAAACTCACAAACATGAACATTTTTAACTCCAGAAAGGCCACAAAGATCAGAACATATGAAAAAATACAGGTAGACTGTAAGGCCCAAACAGTTCTTTCGAAGAGACTTTGATAATGGACTGACTATGTGATCATAAAAGATGAAAAAAAAAACAGCAAAAACCAGAACATTATTTAGCTACAAAAATATTGTCATATGACTTTTTTATAAACAAATATTATCAAATTATTTTTACTGTTATATTACAATGATAAGCATATCTTATAGTAATATACATAATTCTCAATTATATTTTTAAAAGAGATAATTTCTTTTTTCTCTCTGTTTTGTTATAAAGACCCAAGAAAAGCAAACCATCCATTCTATCATGTATCTCCTTAACAACATAAGCTAGGAACTTGGGATTTTAATAAAAATATTCAGTGTCAAGTGCTCCATGAAACATACCACTGATGGGCAGTCATAAATTTAACAACTTTTCCTAATTCTTAGAATGTCATGAAAAATGTAAATAAGGATAGCAATAGAGCATTACATAACTTTTACCAATATTCTTGTTTGGTGACTGATGGTAAGGTAAACTGACATCTATAGTACCACCGTGAACTTACCTTTCTTTCTTTTTCTGTTTAGCCTCTGAAACCACCGTAAGGTATTACTTCAGAGGATGATTGAGGATAATATGTATGAATGTAAATGTAGTCTTGTACAGTCTCCTAGTACATGTAGTACCTGTAGATTGACCATTCTTGAGAAGTGTGGTTAATTGAAACCCAGTGTGGTTAATTCAAACCATTTGAACTTACCATTCAAAGTGCACTATATATAGATAAAGCTATAGTTTATCTTTAAATTCGTTTGAATACTTCTATTGACAAATTTGGTTTTTAGCTTTCTATTAATGATGCTGTCCCAAGGGTAGGTGGCTTGACATCAAAAAAAGACTGCCTGTATAATAAAGCTGACAACAGTAATACAAATGTAAATGAAACAGAATTGTAATTTATAAAATAAAAGTTAACTTACATGACATGAACTACCATATTGGTGACCAGCAAGTAATGTTCCAGGCATTCGCAATCGTTTATTTGGATTAATTATAGGTAATCGAGCACATTTCAAATTGCTATAAAACTGCTTATCAAGCTGGAAATAAAAATTAAAAAGAAAATTATCAAGGCAATAAAAGTTGTACCTATTATCACACCTATTAAAAATATTCCTTACCCAATAATACTAATTCCTTAATATGTACAATTACTTTATATATGGGTTTGATTACAAGTAGCAAATGAGACAAGCAATTTAATTAAACATAAATAAATATTACTATACATTGTTAAAAATATTAATTCCCATACGTTTATCAGCAATTTCTATTCTTATTTATTGTTGTTACATTTAGGAGTAATTTAAAACCAAAAAAGTGAATCTATAACACAGTAAACTGCATTCTAAAAACCTGATATATTTCCACAACATCCTAACTCAGAGTAGCATCCTGAAAAGATATGAACTAAGAATTAAAATGCCATTTTACATGGAAGTTGTAAACATTTGATTGCAAAACAGGTTTAATTATTTTTTAATACGACTTTGGTCATGTAAATAAACTGGTTGCCAAAAATCACCACTTAAACAATACAGATTAGAATTTTCCTTCAAGCTGTTTATGTTTATTAATGTCAAAAGATCATTGTAAATATAAATATCAGATTTAAGGAAAATTAGTTGAATTTAAAGACTCACATAACTAAAATACTTCATTTTTGTAAAATAACAAATATATCACAACCTTGTTTTCAAAGGCATATCAGGATACAGTTTACAGTCATGCTAAGGATGAGAATGAAATTTAGACTCAAAACAATATCAGAATTGCATTTCCAGTAACTTATATAATTTGAATCATGATTTATATTTTTGCATTAAAGTGAAAACATAATTTTAAATATAAAATTTGATTTACTTACCTCATCAGATCGATAAGTATTTTCATGAATATGATACAGTTGATTGAAATCCTTCAATAAAAAACAATAAAACTTTCATTTACTGTTTGTTAAGGATCTGTTACAGCATTTTTCAGACTACAGAAACTATCATCAGAAAACATGTGATTTATGTTTTTTAATTCCACTTCAAAATAAACTTTTTGATGAATTTAATGGAAGGGGTTTTTTCTTTTTTTTGGAAGATTCTTGGTCTATTTTAACATCCTACTTATTACTAAAATTACAAAAAAAAAATTATAGAAATTCATTCCAATCATGATAGGAACTATGCCTGAGGCATATTTCTATTTCTGAAAGGCTATGTTTAAACCGGAGCTTAGATGATATCATCCAAAAAGTTTCAGTAAAATTAGAAAAGTTATTTGTATCTGTTTAGGTGGTGTTAACTTAAGCTCACAAGGAGGTAACATGATATTGTGAAGGTTACTGATGTTAACATTAAGCTTTATCTAAAAAAATCAACAAAAATAGGATAATAAATTTTGTTTTTTTTTTTTGTAATGTTATGGTTGGCATAATTATGTGTAATATTTTCTTTATTTTAATAAAGAGTTAAATGTTTTTATTATTCTCACTATTAAGTATGCAAAATTTTTTTTTTTCGTTTTTACAATTTTCAGGTTGTTTCTAAGTAAATTTCTATTTAATTTACTTCAACATGATTGAACTTATGTATTCATAATTGCCACTTATGCTCACACATGTGTGTACATATACATAATCTATAGAAGTTGAGTTATTTTGCTACTGTCATTCAAAACTGGGTTTCTATCTTAGCTAGATTCCCTACTTAACAGATAACGATAAAGATAAAGGCAATCATTTTATTTTATTCTATATAAATTACAGCTTTGTAAGAAACTACCCTTTCCTGTTTAGCCTCCAGTAACTACCATTTAGATAATTCTTCAGAGGATGAATGAGGATGATATGTATGAGTGTAAATGAAGTGTAGTCTTGTACATTCTCAGTTCGACCATTCCTGAGATGTGTGGTTAATTGAAACCCAACCACCAAAGAACACCGGTATCCACGATCTAGTATTCAAATCCGTGTAAAAATAACTGGCTTTACTAGGACTTGAATGCTGTAACTCTCGACTTCCAAATCAGCTGATTTGGGAAGACGCGTTAACCACTAGACCAAATCGATCGTAAGAAACTATCCTAACTTGATAAAAATAAATCTACTGACAGATGTATGTATAATATTACAAATATTAATTTTTATGCATTTTAAAATGGGATGTTTCAATTTCAGTATCTTATCTTACAAAAAGAAAGTCATAAAAAAAATGTTTAAATTCTTCTGATCAATATTATATACCCTTACCTCAGCCCACTGTCCCCAACCAGTGACAAAACAAATAGAACCATCAGCTACATTTTGTTTTGCAATTGATATCGGACTGACAATCCCATTAAAGTCAAAACTATTTCTCACCTGAAAAAAATTAAGTGATTTATTATGGTAATTCTATTTATAAATCATTATTATTTTAAAAAATAGTCGTCAAACATTAAAAAACTAATAAATGATTAAATTTGATTTTTTTCTTTTGTATAGCTGATATAATTCTGTAAAAGTGTAGAGCCAAAAGTCTAGTTAACCCTATATTTTTGTATCACTTTAATACAGAAATTAGTCTACGTTTTTTGTTTATTTATATAATAAATGTTAGTCAAATGTGATGAACTGGAAATAATGTATTTAGTGCATGAATGAGTTGAGAGCTGCGTAGATAAATTTTGTGAAGACATAAATATAGGTAAATTGCAAAAAGTTGGACTGTTAAAAAACCACAAGTGACAAACTTTTGTTGTAGAATTTTAAAACCACTATGCCACCAAAGAATGTTTATAAAGGTAACACTGGTTGAAGAATTTATACTAATTTTTTTACTTAAGAGATATGCATTGTTTAAACTGTATACTGCAGTTACAAAATTTATTAGATAAGATGTAATATTGTGACTAATTACTAAACTAATAATAATCAAACTTCTCTATCTCTTCAGACCCATATCAATTGCATATCATATCCTTAACTATCACTTTCTTAATTCTGAAAGCCTTTGTGGAAAATAGGAGGAGAATATGTTGCAATTTTAAGATCAAAGAATGGAACATAATGAAAATCATCATAGTTGAAAATAAAATACTGATATTTTTGGATCACTATATAAGTGACTTCATGAGTATGTTTAAGAAAAAGTGAATGTGTGTGTGTGTGTGTGTGTGTGTGTGTGTGTGTGTGTGTGTGTGTGTGTGTGTGTGTGTGTGTGTGTGTGTGTATGTGTATGTGTGTGATGTGCATGAATGCAAATGAACTGTAGTCTTGTACAGTCTCAGGTCGACCATTCCCGAGATGTGTGGTTAATTGAAACCCAACCACCAAAGAACAATGGTATCCGTGATCTAGTATCAAGTCCATATAAAAGTAACAACTGCCTTTACTAGGACTTGAACTTTAGAACTCTCAACTTGCAAAAACAATCAAACATGAGTTTATGTAACTACTGAAACTTGTTAACATTCTGAAATAGTGGTTACATGACAGCAGATCATGAATTCATTCATGAATTCATCAATTCATGAATCAGAGGCAAATTGATTACAAAAACATTAGTCTCACATTTAAGTACTCCAAACTTTCCACCAAGAAAACAATTAATAGTCTACCAAAATGAAAATAAAAGTGACATCATATAAACAGGATTATAATATCCTTTATCAGTCAACAAGAGAAAATGTTCAAAACAATAAAAAAAAATCCTAAAACTACAACATACATTTCAATTGTTAAACAATCATCATAAATTACATCAAGTATCAACTAATTCACCAGTGGGAATTAAGAAAAGTAAAAATAGAAACAAAAACATAAAAAGGCAAGCAAAGAGTTACATAAGTTTTTCCATCAATGACCTACATTCAGAAGTCATCATATAAAATTTTTTAAAAATTGATTAATCTAATCTGAAGATATCATGCAAAACAATAGCTGATGAAAAAGTTGAATACGATAGCCCAAATATATAACCAAATTGAAATACTAAAAATGGAATAATCTAATTAGTGCAAGGATGTAACTTTGATTCTAGAAATAGCAAAAATGAAAAAAGTTTTTTTTTGTCTCACCCCTTTACGATGGTTTGAATAAACACAAACACTATCAAAAGGTATCTTAGCTATATAATAGTGATTAGATTATATGAAAAAAATTTACCTAATTTCATGAGTAAAATTTTGAGATTCAAGACACATAGTGTCTGTATCTCCCTACTTCTTTATCCAATTGTGATCAAATTAAATGACATAAATGTATTGATTATACATTGGTAAGAGAATTTTTCACTCTAAACTAGTATTGCTTAATTAGTAACGTTTGACAAGAAAAGTCAAGATCAGCAAAAACCTTGACATGCAAAATTTAAACTGATTAGCATACTTTCTCTTATATAGTATACTATAAAATTATGAAGTGTAATGTACAGCTGGAATGTAAAATAAATAAGTGCAAGAAAAAGATATTAACTATAAAATAAATTAATAAACATAAATAATTAAATTTGTTTAAAATTATAAAGAGACTATTTCTTTTTGTCTTAATTAAAAAATATAAACAACTGTTGAACAAAAACATATTAAAAACAGAGATCTGAATCAGGAGACTAAGATAGTTTGAACATTTACAAAGAATACTAATATGAAGAAAACAAAGAAAAAAAATTATATGAAAAAATGATACAATATCACTTCAGCTAGTCCAGCTCAAAAGTAAAAACACAAATAGAAATATTCTTTTTGTGATTTTGATTTTATTTTTTAAATATATTGTTTTTAGTGTTTTAAAGTTTTCATATACTTTTACTAACTCCTTTAACTACTGATGATTATTTAAAAATTTATGCTAGTTTTACTTTTTCCAAACATTTTTTTTATTATTGTTTTGATTTTATTTCAATAATCATTCAACATCATAGCTGATTCATTGTACTAAAATCATTTTTTATGGCCAGGTGGTCATAGCAGATTACGTAAATAAATGATCACATCAATTTGCTTTTTATACCTAAGTTAACTTTTGTGTTCATGTGGATAAAACAACTTAACAAATCTAAGACGACTAATAATAGTACTAAAATATTATTATACAAATTAAATTGAAAAAAAGAGAAAACTTACAGTAACAATAGCTAAATCACCAATAACAGTACCCATAACATGACCTTCATATTTCTTCACAAATTCTACATCTCTTGTAACAACATGCGAAAATGGACTCAAACAGGTAGTGCCAGCTTCAACATAAACATTATCAATACCCAGATCAGTGCTGAAAAAAGAACTGTTCATTATTAAATAATAGTATTTTAACAAAGGGATTTTAATAAGGGATATGGAAGTATCGATGAAAATATAAAATAATAAAATTTATAAGTTCTAACTTATAGTTCAGAGTGTTGGGAGACTAGATGAAAAGATTGTAAAATTCAGGTGACTGAGGTAAAGTTTTTAGGGAGGGGGTAAAGTTTTTAGGTAATACAAACACATTACAAACACAAAAAGAAATTAAGTAAGAAATCCTCCAGTAAGATAAGACCTAAAAGAAAATTGAAAAGAGCAGATGAGGTAAATTGAACAAGGTCTCTGGGTATTTTAAAAGAATACAAAATAGAAGAAATTTCAAATTGCAACATAATATGAAGAAGACTTATAGGAAGCCTAAAAAAAAAATAAAAAACATTAGATTATGTGTATAAAGGAGGATCCAAAAAAGGGAGTAGAAGAACAGAAAGGTTTGTAGTAGGAAAGTAGGACATACTGAATAAAAGGAAATTAGACTGAAATTAAACTTTAATTTAATTTTTATTTTATTAATGATTATATAAATTACCATACAGAACAAAATCTGTTTTATGAAATTTTATTATGTAAAAACAGCATTGAAAAATGTCGAAAAAGTTTCCCCTCTACTGCAGAAATCTGAAAGTCTGGGCTCAGCTCAATGAAGCTGCACTTTGTTCTTTTTAGGTACAGCCACTTCATAGGAAGAGAAACGCTTTATAATCTTATGACAGTAATTATGACTGAATTATAATGGTTTAACAATATATTTATATAAAGTACATATGACATTACCTATAAAATGTCAGCTGGGAATGGCTTACGCTGGTTATTTACAACCACAGTAATCAAATTTTTAACTTCATTGGTTTATTTATATTTTTTCAAATAATTAAAAATTACAAATGACACGTTTAAAATCAACAGAAATTAATTCAAGGAACCGATGATTGGTAATCAGCAAGACTTTTTTTTAGTGGAATTGTTAATGCTGTATTTTATAGTACTCATCTTAAAAAACAATGCCACAAAGTTTTGGTGCTACTTTAATATTCGGTCTATCAAGTTTACACTTTTACTATGTGTTAGATGAGGTTAGTACGCGAGTTTTAGGTTATGTATGGTTAGTGACGTTGATATCATACGAAGTTTAGTACCTGGAATCGTTAGTTACGCTATCTAACCTACCCTTAATCTTGATTTTATGTATTAACTTAATACATAACCTAATTACTTGGTCAGTGCACAGTAACAATGCTTTCTTCTATTATACAGTCATGAATAATCATTTGAACTGCAAGCTGAAGCTGTACAAAATTTTGGAACTAGTCCTATTCTTCATGATGGACATCTCCATGTCTACTGCTATGACTTTGAGTGGCGCAGGAGTGAATCAATAATCATGCACAATACTGTGGTCGACTGCATACTAAAGTACCATTGAAATTTCTTTAATATATAATGAAATATTTATTATGTGTTTTAAGACTTATATTCTTCAAGCACGTTGAGCTCTTGGTGTATGAGTAAATTTGCATATTGTGGTAAATGAAATTTTGTTTGTGTTTTCTGTTTTTGCAAGGTATTCACCAAAAGATTGATTCTTTTATTAGCTTAATTTCCATATGTATTCCTTACACCTGTGGGTGAATGAGCATCGTTACTACCAGATGGAAACACTGAATATATATCTTTCAATATTTTTCATATTTATGAATGTACAATCTTAGCTAAAAAAACATAATTATTTCCTCAAAAAAATAACAAACAATATTAACATCTATCAAACCAGACTTTAGAATTGTTTTATCTATGAGAAAGGTCCTAAATTGTGGATCCATTACAAGTTTTCTCATCATTATATTTGATCTTCCAGTCAAATACTAAAACATTTCCTTTTGTTACCCATGTGATAGCACATCTACACATTCCTATCTTGATCCATATTTATTTTTTATGACTGCTTTGGATCACTTTAGTCAGTCCATTATCCAAGTCTCTTCGATGGGACCTTGCGGTCCTCCCAGTACTTTTTCACACTTTCTGATCTTTGTGCCCTTTCTAGTGTTGAAAATGTTGCAAGTTTTTTCTTGTGTCGTGTTGCAAGTTTTTTCTTGTGAATGTTTTTGTTCTTGATTTTCTTGTTTAATTTTACCTTATCTGTGGTGTCTTCTGGTGTAAGGCCAATTTCCGTCAGATTCTCTCATTTCTCTGATCCACCTGCATCCTGTCTTGGTGTTTTTCAATTCAAGATTGTAAAATATAAACTCTTTCAGAAGTCTTGAATCTTAAATCCTCATGATGTATCCAAAGAATCCTAATCTCCTCTTACACATAGTATCAGTGATGGTTTCTAACCCTTTGCACACGACATTGTTGAACACAATCCCCCACTGTCAATCTTTCTGGTAATTTTTGTTGATACAGATTTTCCAATTTTTCTTTTGATTTTCTGGAGTCTGTCAGTCTTTGATTGTTCAATTAGGTGGAAGAAGAGTGTTCTGCAGCAAATGTAGCTTCCAGTTTTATAACTGTGTTCTACTATCTTCTTATTTTTGTGTTTATGGATAGAAATGTTTTACCACACGTGCACCAGGTTAATTTTTGTGCTTTAGCTAGTTTATCTGATCTTGTTTGGATTAAGGTTTTTTTAAGTTGTTTGTTATTATCTTTCTGAGGTATTTAAATCAGGTTACTATTTTGATTTATTACTGTTTTTATTTCCTTCTTTTAATCACGTTGGTTTTTGGGGCATAATTTCTGTCTTTTATAATGATATTTTTAAGCCACTTATTTGCAATGTTTTGGGTTCTGAAATCTGCGATTTAGCTTCATTAATGATATTTGCTAACAGTGCCAAGTCATCAGCAAAACCAGGATTGTTTGTTTTGATTTTTCGGCCTATTTTTACTTTTGGGAGCATTTTTTGAGCCATTCCCTCATTACCATTTCTAGAGCGCAAATGAATAACAGCAGTGAGAGCTAATCACCTTCGCGCACTACTATTTTGTCTCAAATGGTTCCAGGAGCTCGCCTCTGAATTCTACCTTCAACTTAGTGTTTGTGAGGGTCAGTTTTATAATGTTTATTATGTTGGTATGTAGTCCAAGGTATCTTAGAATTTTTAGTAGGGTTCTCTGTGGATGCAGTCATAAGCCTTCTTGAAATTTACAAATGTTATCACCACATCTGTTTTTCTTTTCCTATTGTAATCCACTATTAGCTTGACACTCGATCTGGTCTGGACAGCTGCTCCAGGGTCTGAAAATCTCTGATATTCTCGTTGTTCTTTCTGGAGTTGTGAATCAATCCTTTTGAGATAATTCTTGAAAGAATTTTATACATTGTGTGAAGGAATGAGAGTCCCCTGTAATTGTTAGGGTCTGTTTTGTGCCCCTTTCTTTTGATCCATATACATATGTCAGTAATATTTTTTACAGATAACTTTATAAAAAGGTAATAACATTCGTTTGGATAAAAAGTTTTTTTGTAAATTCTGTCAACACCTAAGCCTCAACAATAAAAACACAAAAAAGTAAGCCTCAGCTACAAAAGGAGTTTGATCCTGAACAAAATATATTCATAGCATTACTCGTATTTATAAGTAATATTCTGGAAACCTAAATAACTTATTTAGTTTAAACCAATCAGTAACATACATGCACAAATCCGTACACAATATATGTAAAGTAATAGATTAAATAGTTAAAAATATACATTTTTTTATCAGCAAATTGAACCAAATTAATAAGTTTAATTGCGATGTTTTTTATGATTAATTCATCACACAAGCTTGAAATTTGTGCCATGGTAACATGAAATGGAAATTTTATGGTGTATGAAAATTGCACAGATGACTAGGATTAAACATCCACATGAAGGGCTGAGATGCTACTATCCACCATGAAGATAGACAATCAATAAGATTATTGTTTTATATATGTTTAAGAGTTCTTTTTCACTTTTATTTTTTAATTTCTACAATTTTGTAGCTTTTTTAAATTCATGCAATTTTATAAAATTAATTAATTTATAACCTTTATTACATTTTCATTGCAATACTTACATAATATCTACACAATGGGCTGCTGTTAATACAGACTTCTTTCCTACAATTGCACCTCCACAAAAATGACCAAGTGTTTTTTTAAATGCTGTTTTTGATCTAAGAGACACCTACAATATAAAGATAAAATTTTAATAACAACATTAGTCATATTAAAAAAAAAAAAGTTTCATCAGTATTTTATTTTTTCTTGATAACCAAGAATATTTTATGAAATGCAAAATACAGTTATACAGTTGAAAATTTCAATTCAGTACAGATTTTATATGCAAACACATAATATGAGTACAAGAAAAAAACACATTTAGGTGCGTGAAAGAAGAAACACCAATTAACAAGTGCATCACAGTAAGTATTGTGGTACAGTACACACTTGTGTTATGTAGGGTATCACACACACAGTTGCTAGTATCAAAGAAATGTGTATGAGTTACATATCATATTTACACACATTTTAATAATAATTTAAATTTTTTTAAATAGCAAACAATAATATTCCACTGTAAACATAAATTTTTCTTTTGTCACAAGAGAATTAGAATTATTAACAACTGAAAACAACAGTTGGAAATTAAAGTTGAACAGTGATTAAATCTAATAATATACAAACAAAATCCATGCCTGATTTAATTTACATTATAACCCCAGACATTTATATATACTCAATTTAAACTAAAAAATATGATTTGTGTAAATTATACATGTATTCTTCAGCTACAAAAGGAGTTGGATCCTGAACAGAATATACTCATATTTACAAGTAATATTCTGGAAACCTAAATACTTATTTCATTTAAACCGATCAGTAACATACATGCACAAATCCGTGCACTATATATATATATATATTTATAGAGAGAGAGAGAGAGAGAGAGAGAGAGAGAGAGTAATAGAATAAATACAGTTAAAAATACACATTTTTTTTTATAAGAGAATTTAACTAAATTTTGTAATGAATTGTTTTGCTACCATCTTCAATTATTATTGATTCTATGTATCTACACTGCTTGAAACATTTCAACATAGAAACACTTATCAACCATCTTGTAACCACAAATTTACCAATACTGATAACAACCTTTGGTACATTTTATATATATACAAAAAACAGACATCTTAACAGACTTGAACATTATGAAATGTACAAACCCACAAAATATACAATACATAATTCAAATCAAACACCCTTTTTACCTCTTAATAAATATGTCTGTCACATTAAAAATAAGATGTCAGGATGAATACAGCAACATCAGTTACTGAAGATGTTAAACAATATAACTTAAAATGTTTAGAAGTAAATTATTAAAAATGTTTTATTAAATGTTTTTTAAAATTTAAATAAATTAACAATTAATATAATCCACCTTACCAGCACGTTGATATGTTCTCTAGACCTTTCGGCTTACTTGGAAGCCATCATCAGTAGTTAAAATTAATGTATTAAAGTCAAAAGTTTAAAAAATCATAGTTAAAATTTAAAAACAGTCATAACTGTCTGGTCCTGATACACATATCAACAAGAACATATCATATATGTTAAGAAGATATCAACGTGCTGGTAAGGCGGATTATATTAATCGTTAATTTATTTATTTAATAAAACAGCAGTACCATGTTTGGGAAATTAAATCAAATTTACCTGATGAGGATGTTCTCCGGGTCTTGCTAAATGACCTCCAACAATACCATCGATTTTCCTCACTTTCAAAATCTGCCATTTCTTCATGAGAAACATCAGTTTAAAACTTTAAACAGGTATAATAATTACATTGAAAATGTAAGACTATATTGAACAATTAAAATAACAAAAATATTAATAATGATGTTTCTAAAGCTATATGAAGTAGTAAAAGTAATGATGTAAATATGTGTTTTGGTTTGTCTGCACGTGTAAATGGTAAATGTTTGTACATTATGTTGTGTAATAATGTTATGTGTATATCATAATGTATTGTGTACAGTAGTGTGTGAAGTGTGTGTGTAATGTGTGTAATGTGTGTAATGTGTGTTATGTGTACGTCATGTGTACGATTAAACCTATCCTTTTTATGTCTACATCATAAATTTGCTGTGTTTACATTATGTTACATTGTGTGCTGATGTAAATTGTTCATTTTAACTTTTACAATTCAAATCAGCTGTAAAATATGACATACAATATTTTCTTATAACTAAAATGATAAAAAAGTTAATTAAATATGTAATTAAAAATATATTTATAAAGTTATATAGATATTAACATCAAAAATTAAATATCTGTCATTTCTGTTTAAAAATTATTAACAGCAACAATTTTGCCATTAATAATATTGATATATAAAAGAAATTACACTGCCCAGTTTCTCTGAATGAATAAAATATATATATGGTATACATTTTTTTTTAAAAAAGATCACTTATTCAAAATCCATTAAATCTTTATAAAATATATTTGTTTAAAGATTGATTTTATTTAAAATACACTGAAAAAAAAATTACTTAAATTCATTGAGTCAGTTGTTTAACAGCTGATTTTTGAAGTTAAAAGTTCTGAGGTTCAAATCCATATAAAAGTATGAATAATAGACAGAAAATACTAATGTGCGTTGGTAGTGGAGTTCAATTTACCACATGTCTCAGGGTTGACTTGAGTCTGTACCAGACTATACTTCATTTATTTTACACGTCATACATATGATCCTCATCTCATTGGGCTATGGGGAGGGGGTGCTTATTGTTTAATAGTTAAATAGATTGCAACATACACATTAGGAAAATAGGAAAAGTAGGATATTTGTCGACTTTATGCAAATAAAACTGGAGGGTCTGAGTACTTATCAATACAAATAGCTTGGTTGGCTTTGATTATTTTTTAAAAAAATTTATTGGTATTCAGAAATTGTACTGTAATGTCTGTTGAACCATCAAGGAGTAAAGGGTGCTCATCATGATAAGCACCTCTTTGGTCACATAAAATCAACATTAAAGGTGAAAAAAATTATTTTTACTTTTCAGTGTATTGGAAATGTGTTCTTTAAAAAAAATATTGATGTTTCTATGTATTCATTTTCAACTTTTTTTAGTTTTACAAAATATATATTACTAGCAGCACTTTATGATATACTAATACAATACATATTTCATGTTTTAAAAATTGATCTTTTTATATTGTGTAATCCACATTAACATCTGTGACAATAATGCTATTAAATTAATCTCAGTAATGCCTAATTATGATACTGTCTCTGAAAAAATTCTACATATAATATTTCAGGTCAGTTGGATAATGAAAATAGGGTAAAAAATTGATGCAAGATTTGATCTGTAAGGATAGATAAAATTTTAAACAAAACATTTAAAAAGGTATCTCTTACAGGATCAAAACAAAAACTGTAAAACCTTCACATTAAACCAGAATAGGGATGGCAGAAACAAAAAGCTTCATGATTTGATAATGATGAATCCAAAATTGATTGGATTTCTCAAATTATACAGAAATGTTTTAAAGTAATGAAGTAATGCTATATCACAAAATATCAAATTTAATGAAAAATCACTTTCCTTTCCCACAAAAAAGGATGGTGCATGGGTTTGTTTGTTGTATGTGCCTGCATTTTTATTTTAGCTGCTACTGGCGCAGAGCAGGTGGTACACTGGGAGGCTGCATTCAGCGCATGAACAATTTATACTTCTTGATAAGAACAATTTATCTAAAATTATATTTGTGTTTTGGGGATAAAAAACAAAAACTCTTTAGAGCTAGCTATGTTAAAAAAACTACAACTCAAAAAATAGCTAAAAATGTTTGAAGCTTTCCATTGTAAAAGTTTTTATTGTTAAAACCTTCATTAGTATGTTAAATTCATGAACATTATTTAGTTAGCAACAAAATTTAACAAAATCATGTGTAATGAAACATAAATCATGTAACATTTTCGCGGTGGGCCATAGGCCTGCCTTTTATTTTATGTATTACATTATAATATTATCGAATGAGCGAGTGTATGTATGTGGATATAAAAGTTTAAAAAACTAATAATAAAGTATTTATAAAGGTCTAATGATATTAGAACTTCTTATTCTTCCTCTTGTTTCCTTTTCTTTTTCTTACCTATTTAATAATCTTTTACAGATTGATAAAAACGTTTGTAAACGAAAACAAAAAAACTTTTTTCTTTTGTAAAAGAGCAAAAAAACTTTTGTAAACTTATTTATGAAAACTAATGGCAAAGACTAGAATTCATGCAAATTTTCAATTTGATTCCAATAATTTATTTTTTTATTAATTTAACTTTTGTGCAAATAATTAACAAAATATGTAACTAAACAACTATGCTACTAATTTTGGGTAAATATAATTTCAAATATCTATAGTGCAAGGGTAGGCATAATCTTAAAACTTACAGTGTAGATAATGAGTGTGCAGTGCCACGCAAGTGTTAATATTATTTTATACAGAAAACAACGTTGTGAATTTAAAACAGCCATAAGTAGCTTTAAAACAGCCATAATAGCCATACAAATTTATTTCCAGTATAAAGTAATAGTGACATAAACTTGATCAGTGTCAAACTAGTGTTCACTGCTTTATCATAACCTGATGGTTAAACAAAATATTTAAAAAGTCATATTCTGGTTAATTTTTAATATTCAAAGCATATTATAGAAACATTATGTATGCTCTTAAAAATTTTGTCAGAATACCATTTTTTTTTTTAATAGAAACATAAATGTTTCATAATTAAAGTAAATATACTATCCTGGCTGTGCCAGTCAAGTCACATAATTGTTTTATAAGTGCATTGTATAAGTCTGTGAAGAGTTCCTTCATTAGAGGTATGGCAAAATGTGCAATGCATAAAACAAAAATGTTTAGAGAAATTCAAAATACACAGTAAAAGTACTAGAACAGAATACAAAATAAAACACCAACATAAAAACTGGTTGCATTTTTTTCTGATTTTTCACCCATTTCCTAATAACAAATTTTGCCTAAATAAGCTTTTAATTTAATACATTCTTAATCGCTGATTAAATGTAATAACAAACAGTTTTAGATGATCTAATTTGTGATTTAGTTATTCCTCAAGTTGGCACAGCCTTTTCAACTAGCAAACTTGCCAGGGATACTAAGGAAAATAAGCACTGAAGTAGTATCCTGTTACTTTCTTCAGTGAAGCAAATACGACAGTATATATAAACGGGATTTTATTATTTTTTTAAATGTATTTATTGAAAAATAAAAAGGCAAATATAATTTGTTCTTCTACACAGTTTCACACTTTAGAAATACATTTTTTCCTGTGAGAAGGAATTTTTTATCACAGCATCGTAGAATGAAGCTGGTCAGGAGTCAATTGCGCATGTATCCCTCCACGTCATCTTCAATCGTTGCTTTCCTAGAGCTTCTTTAAGTGGTCCAAACAAATGAAAATTGCAGGGTGATAAGTCCAGGCTATAGGAAGGATGATCAAGTTGAGTCCAGTGCATTTCTTCTAGTTTTGAGACCATTAGAGCTGCAGTATGGGGCCTGGAATTGTCGTGGAGGAGGATCGTCTCTCAAATCAGTTTGTCTCATCTTTTGCAGCAATATGCAGCCCTTCCCTCATTCAGCAGTATTGATTGTGTGTCGCTCATGCAAAAAATCAATGAGCAAAATGCCTTGCCAGTTGAAAAAAAACGGTTGAAAGAACCTTGCCGCCAGCTGACAGTCGAGTCTTGGCTTTTACTGGGGTTGCCTCCCCTTTCCTCTGCCACTCCATACTGGTTTGTTTTGTCTGGGATGTGTAGTTGTGAACCCATATTTCATCGCAGGTGATGATTCAACTCAAAAATGCATCACCTTCTTTCGCAAACCTTGTTATAAGCCTCTGACAGACCTCCAAACATCTCAATTTCTGATCTGCGGTCAAAAGGCGAGAGACTCAACTGACACACACTTTATGGAACTGTAGGTAATTTGTGATGTTCACTTGACAGTTCCCATTACTTATTCTGACCTGTTCTGCAATTTCTAATACTCTCATTCATTGATGCTCAAGAATGTCTCGAACCATGTGAATTTTTTCATCTATAATGCTGGTTCAAGGACGGCGATCATGTTCCTAATTTTCCACTCATTCTCGTCCTTCCTTGAACTCTTTATACCAGACAAACACATGAGTCCTTGACAATGTTTGATTCCCCGAACTGTGCAGTCAATCTCTAGAAAATTTCCGTCTCTTGAACTACTTCATGAGCAAGAAATTTTATAATTATGCGTTGCGCAGTGGAGGGGTGCACCTGTTGCTCTGATATCGTGAGCGTTACTAACGAATTGGTTGGGATTTTGCAATGGCCTCTCCCCAATCCTATTGAGCCCATCCAAGGAGACTAGAAGCGCGGGCCCAGTCCTCAACTGTATGTAGATGCTCAGGAACAAAAATCCCCATTTATATTTGATTTACCCTCGTATAATGTTACATATCATTCCATACACTCTGAAATTCAGGTGATAATCAACCCCTTTAAAGTAACACCTTTACTCTATTACAATAGGGGTTGATTGTATGGCCAACAACATTACATTCAGAAAAAGGAACTCTAAAAGTGTCGTTTGTATTCTAAGTTATTTACACAAATCGTGATCATAAAGTGTAGTACAACTATACTTTAGACTCATATGTCTTGGTGCACCAAGACATATAATTTAATTTTCCTTTAAACCAAGTTGTCGAGTTGGGCCTTTTATAAAATTTCTCCACCTGCCTTGATCCATAAACCACATTTCCTTACTCTCAGCACATCCCCTTTCTCCTCCATCACCATATTTATCAATTTCATTCTTGTGGTCTACCACTTGGTCTTCTACCTGTCTTCTCTGAATGCAGCATCCTGTTTGGTAAATTTTTCCTTGTCCATCTTTCAATATGCCCAAACCACCTGATCTTTGATCTTCCAATTGACTCAACAAGGCTTCCCAATTTTAATTTCTCTCTAATCATACTGCTCCTTACCCTATCCCTTCTTGTATTCTCTAAACGGTACATTAAAAATACTACCTCTACTCTGTAGAAAAAATACTTATAAGAAATATTCATCTCATATTTGAAGAAAATTTCAACATATTTAACACGTTTTTTAAGCCATTCAACAAACTTTGAGGAAAAAAGTGACTTGGATCTAGTTCTGATAAACGCCACTTTAGTAACTGTTTTTTTATACTTACAGATATGGTAATAGTAGTTATTTTGTTTGTTAATGCAATGTATTAAAAAAAAAATACTACGTAAAAGATTAACAAATAATTGCAATTAATTTTTTTTTACTTTTAATTTCTCTATTAGGAAATATGTACAGAAAAATTGTTCCATCTTCAAACATAAATTATCTATATAAATATTTGAATAACCTTAATAAAAAATATACAAATGGAAAAAATGAACTTTAAACAATTTTAAAAACATTTAATGATGTAGTGAATATTTACTGCAAAATAAAAGTGTTCAAAATAACCAGACAAATTTTCTGTTCAATTTGACATTAATATTAATAAAATTAAATTTTCTTCATTTATTCTTGGTTGTTCTAAACATCTGTCACAAGATGTTTTATTTGTTAATATCAGGCAGAATGAGTTACTAAATCCACAAAAGTGTGATGTTTTATAACAACAAGCCCTCATTTGTTTTTATAATATAAAACAATAAACATCCATAAATAATATATTAGATGTAGAATTTTGCTACACGGTTAACAAAATTACAAAGAACAGAGCAAGGAAAATATCAAACATTGACTGGAACAAACAAACAGAGCTTTATGTTATAAAGAAGTTTATTATTGTCAATGTACAGGTTAAAATTGGAAAACCCACCGGGTTGGTCTAGTGGTTAATGCGTTTTCCCAAATCAGCTGATTTGGAAGTCGAGAGTTACAGCGTTCAAGTCCTAGTAAAGCCAGTACCAGTGTTCTTTGGTGGTTTTTGGGTTTCAATTAACCACACATCTCAGAAATGGTCGAACTGAGAATGTACAAGACTACATTTCATTTACACTCATACATATCATCCTCATTCATCCTCTGAAGAATTATCTAAACGGTAGTTACCGGAGGCTAAACAGGAAAAAGAGAGAGAGGTTAAAATTGGAAAGAAATTCTTAAAATTGTTGGTAAAGTGTACTGAAATGTGATGATCAGGAAAAATGAAAAAAAAAGAGTAGAGGCCTGATGCATCAATAAAATTCAAAATAAGGTAGACTTAGATAAATTGGAGTAGAGAGAAATTTGTAACAGAATCTTGTATAGATGAGCTCAATTGGTGATCCACACATTGGTTTATTTAGTAATCAAAAGGCATTGACATGAAAATGAAAGAGGAAGACAATAATTAGAATAAATAAGAATATAAATCAGAACAAATTTTCTCAATTCTATGATCTTGTTCTTGTTATTAATTTATTTACAACGTATCATCATGATGAATACTTCATTGTTGTATTAGATATGTACTTATCATTATAAACATGATAATCATTTTTCATTCATGATTTTCTATCTAATTTTTACACAGAAAATGTCTAATTTTATTTCCCATTTATTAGTTTTTTCATTCTGCCCTCTTTTATTAAAAGAAATTCTTTACTCTAAGCCCAAGTTATGTAAATATTGTTCATAATTTGACAAATTTTATTATCGGTTCACTTGTGCTTAATCGGTTTGTTGTACATTTCAGGTCATTTTTATCATTACTATGTTTTCTTTTAATTTAATTTTGTTTATTTTTATGGTAAGATAGTGTGGCTGAGAATGAGTTATTAGTTATAAAGATTGACATCTATTGTATCAGATTTTCTGAGCTAGAATCCATGGTTGCATTACCTTCTACATTATTTTCAATCTTCTCACTCTTTGAATTGTTATCCCTTCTGCTTTTTAATCAAAAGCATCTAATCATCTATGTCCTCCTCATCTACAACAGTTTCTAAATGACCCATAGAAGGCTTCTGTTTTCAAAAAGTAAATTTAAAGGCAATTCCATTACTCTTCCAAGTTCTCAATATTTACAAGAAGAAATAAAGTACATTAATGTGAAAACAGAATCAGATTTTTAAAGAATGTATCGGTTTTAAAAAAAATAAATAATCAATGTGAAATATAGATCACAAACATACAAAACACAATACCATGTGGTAGATAAGAAGTTAGAAAGGAGATGTAAAGGCAGATATCATTACCACCAATTGATAGAAATATTTACAGATCACATAAGTAATATAATAATAACCAATTTAATATACATAATAGAACCCAATAGTAACTTCTTATATAAAAGAGATTAAAGATTAACTATTTTTATAAATGATAAAAAATATTCAGTTACCATATGAACTATGATGCTTAATATTCATATAAAAAAGCCAGCACAATGTTACATTACTTTCTTGTAAAGCCCTCGGCACACTGTTACTAAGGAGGAAAACTGTTTATACGCTCAGAAATTACAAAAAAGTGTTTTTTTGTAACCAAAATTAAATGGCATCAATGGATATACATAAATCACCATACCAAATTTCATTCACATCAGTCAATCCAATCTGTTGATATCAAGCAAAAAACAAGCCAATAACCCTCTGAAATTTATGCTAAAATAGGTCATGAAGCATAAAGATCTACAAAAACTCTGACAGAAAACTTGACATGATCAGAATTTTTTCCCTTTTATAATATACTGTATAGCTGGGAAATTAAAAATGTACACTAAACAAGATATTACATTACTCTTAATATTTAATAGCTGAAAATAAGTACATTTATAGCAGAAATTAGGTCAAGCATATTACGTTATTTAAACTATTACAATACCATTTATGAGGTTACTAATTAATAAAATTTCAAAAAATTTAATCATAATTTAGTTTTTTGTCCTTCATAACTTTAAGCATGTGCTAGTTAATTTTAATAAACATATCACTTCTAAATTGATTAATACACTTAAAACACTTAAAAAGGCTCATAAGCAGTTACTAATTAAACCTTCATTTTATATAAGTTTGATATTAATATTTTTCACAAAAGATTAAGTTAAAAAAATTTAAAGATCAACAACTACAGGAGCATCATCTTCATCGTCCTTATCGAGTCCAGTAAAATCCCATAAAAACTTTTCAGATAATTTTTCTTTAAATCTTTCTGCTTTACTCTGAAGTCTTCCATCAACACGATCTGATTCTTGTATTGTTCTAAAAAGATCACGTAAACTTTGATATATAATATTATTAGATGAAACTATATCTACAAGAAAATCTTCAGGAACTTCCTCTAACTGAACTTCAAGAGCTTCAAAAAACTGTTGATACAAAGAAGCTCGACGTTTAACAGCCAAATCACATGAACAAAATAATGAAACTAACTGCTTCCAATGCTCAAACGATTCCAAACTTAAACCGACTAAAAAACAGATGAAAGCAAACTGAAGTTCTCCAATAATGTCAGAAGGACTGAAACAAACAAAATTTACAATAGACTAAGTTATTTAACTGTTAATTCATAATTACACAAAATAATCATTTGCAAAGGGAGTCTGCAAAACAATACTGTAAAAATTTCATAGAAAAACTGACTTATTAATGGATGGATCAGTACAACATAATAATAATTAATATGTTTAATCTTCCTCAATGCTATTGACTTTTTTGAAGTAGTATATTAACAATGTTTAAAGAGTTATTAATAAATTTTTAATTGATTATTATATGCTTTTTTGGTAGATAAAAAAGCATATAAATTACTTATAAATATTTATGAGAATAAATATTTACTGTCTGTATTTCTCTGTTTGTTTCTGTCTAAACATAGTTTTGACATAAACATAGAACATTTTATTTTACTGTTTTATTTGAATATTCTATAATCACAGAATATACTATACAACTTTCAAAATCATTGTTACTCTTGTTTTCAGATTGTATTGCATAACAACCAATTTTAAACTCTATGACAGTTATACATTGATCTTATCCATTCTAAGACTAATTCTATGACCCTATCGTTAATTGAACCCCATCTTATAGCAGATACTAGTACTATAGATATTCTAAGGTGTTTAAATTTTAACCTGGAACCTATATAGCATTATAAAACAATTGTGTATTACTTATGTTAAATGTTACAACGGAAAATTTGCATTTGCTAGGAATATACAGACTCAGTTTGATTAGTAATATGATTGCATTATATTCTATAATTAAAGATTTTTAAATATTTTTGTTTTTTTATCATTTTATGTTTAAAATAATTAAGAATTGCAAACAACTTGCTTTCAGATTAATGGAAGTCATTCTTCCAAAGATTCTTCCAAACTAATAAATCATACTAAAATCATAAAATCTCACTAAAAACCATACTTCACTTATAAATTTTACATAACCACTATTATCTAAGTCACAGAATAATTTCTTTTTTAACCCGGGATTGATCAACCTTATTTTTAGCTCTGCAAGTGGTCAACTGTATAGTTGAAATCTAACACTTCATAAGCTGTTGTTAATTGCCTTACAACGTCTTTTAATTGGCAAATGGCCAAATTATTAATTTTTCTTTGTTTGAAAGTTGTTTCACTACAGTTTACATAATTTTGTATTTTTAATAATAAAATTAAAAATGGATTTATGTGTTTTTTATATTGAGTTTTTTTATGATTTTGTAATTTAATTACCAAAGCTACCCTTTTATACTTTCTACGCATACTTTCTATGCCCATTTCAAGTGCATTTCTCGTCAAATCTAATGGCTCTTATTGGCTGATGAAATCTTCTTTCAAGCATCACAGCTCTAAAATACTCTGGTGCTGTACCATCATTTTTCCAAATTTTGGCAGAGTTCAAATGGTTGGCTTTCTTCACGCCTAAGATGTATAGGACTCCAAAAAATGCTAAGATTTCCTCGACACTTGTAGGTTAGCAAATCTAAGAATCCATGAGAATAGTTAGTTCTCATTTCTACGAGTTGCTTATTTGTAAATTGGACAATCTTACTTATAGTTTAGTCAGGAAGAAATATTTTCCAATAATCAAAAATCTGTGTACAATCTTTGGCAGTTGGTTTTATTCACGGTAGTTTTGTAAAATAACTTTCTTTGTTATTTGTTTAGCAGAAACTGATTTATGCACTTGCCATTTAGTAATTTCAACCTTTTTGATGTACTGCAGTCCAGATTGTGCACTGGGTCTTTTTATACGAACAGCAGTCCCTAATTGTGAAGAAAAACAAATGCCCACTGTGTCATTATTTTCTTGTTCATCCTCACTGTTTGATTTTTCTGTATCCGAGTTATGACTTTCATTATCAGTTTCATTTTCAAGCAGTGGAGCATTTTCTGATTCCATAACCCAACAGAAAATCTCTTCTTCACAGATTTTCTTGCCATAATAGATTTTATTCACTTCACTGATGCAAGCAGTTGTACAAAACACAAATAAAAAATCAACACTAAATAAATATAAAAAATAAATAATTGGAAAAAACACCTTAAAAATATTAGCACAATCAGTCAACTGTGAAGAACAACTCTCACAGTAGGAGTGATATGATTGTTCAACTGCATAGATTGCTATTAATTACACTGAGATGGTGCATCTCTGTGTCGCCTAACACTGACGCCCACTGATGAATCATCATGCAAATATGAAGAGAATTAGCTTAAATGACTAGCGTTTGAGGCTGATCAGACACGAAATAAAAAAGTTTTCTTCAGCGTAACTTTTACCATTAGGCTAAATCTAACAGGTTGACTGATCGCAAGTTAATGAAGAATTTAGTTGAAATTGTTATACATAGTGAAAGTTTTATAAAATGTGTTACCAATTAAATTTTGAAATTAACATATATTTGTTTTTAATAATTATTTTTATTATATCAGTTTACTTAAAAAAAAAGATAATGGTAAAAGAATTAAAATTTTTTTTAATCATTAATATATAATTATTAGCTGCTTGTCAAGGCTCACTTTGCTCACCCTTCCCATCCAGAAAGGGTGCTATCCTGAAGCCCCACTATGTTCATTTTCCTCAAGAATGTGAGAATAATACTGATAAATAACAAGTAAAGCTTGAAAAGCTCTCTTTCCTCTAACATTTTTCTTCTTAACATGGAAGCTCTGATGCGCAGCTGCTGTAAATGAACCTATACCTCAAGTTTGGGCATAATGCTCTCATTCAGCAGCTAACCAATAATCACACACTCAACCATTTCAGAGGAACAAAATACTCATTTTTTTAGCAAACTTTGAATAATAAGGTAGAAAAAATTACACAATCATTTCTTCTACAATTTATAGAAACTTCCTTAACAAAATAAAATAAGTATCATTGAAATATACCTGCTAGGTTTTGAGTAAAACTTAAACATATATAAAACAAAAGAACAAATCAAATTTATACAGTTATAATTAAGAACCTAATCCTTCCTTTCAAGGCAGTTAAAAAAAAAAATTCCAATATTATTTTGTACAGAACAAAACGTAAGGAAAACAACATTAAAAATCTGCATACAGCTACTAAAAATATTCACATTTACATATATTTGATAACATGTAAAGTAATGTGTAATAATGTATATCATATAATAATATGTTTTTAACAAACCTGACACAAGTAGAAAGCATTGAATCAAGCGAATATGTTTTATCTAATGAATGCTGAGTAATTTCTGCAGGTGATGAACCTAGTGGAAAACATTTATCAGGAAATGGAGTGAAACGTAATTCTGTTCCAGGTAACGGTTGTAATTGCGGTAATAATTTTTCTTCGCGGTCTTCTTCTGTTGTAAATCGGCTGAGTCGTTTTTGTTTTTTTGGCTGATTAGAGAAAACTTGTTCTAATGCAGATCTTATTTTACCACATTCAGGTATCAACTTTTTAACTAAATTTTCTGTTAACATAATAAATTTATCAAAAGTAATAATTATTAAAAAAAATTCATTATAAAAATTATATTTTAAAATAGTTAAAGATGCATTAACAAAGTGGACTCCTTTTGAATTCACAGGAACTTCCCTACAATTTCTGGAAGTCTGTTTTTGAAATAATCTGCAGTTCCTCGGTCATACTTTGTTTTACCTTTCTACTTCTTAAAAATGACAATGATCTTGACAATTATTTTATTTTGAGAAATGGGTAAAAATTGCATGTTATTAGGTCTAATGAATACAGAGATTGTTTGAATTATTTGGTTACCATTTTTCACCAAAAACTGCTGCATTATATGGGCTAATTGTGCTAGAATATTGCCATGATGCCATTTCCAGTCTGATTCATTGAAAGTAGGTATTTTTCTATTCATAGCTTCAAACAATGAAGAATTCCATTGTTGAACCTCTTCGTTACAGTTTATCCCTATGAATGTGCTCCTAATGGACATTACTCTAAAAACCAAAAAATCGATGTTATTAGCATAGACTTCACTTAATTGTAAAATTGTCAAGCATTCTTGGATTGTAGAGAATTGGTGACTTTCACGGCAAAAGTTGGTATCTAGATTATAGCCATTCATCCAAATCTCATCACCTGTAATTATTGGATGCATTCCAGCAAATCGTTCACAATCTGTTTTTAATTATCCTTTTGCTTATCTATCAGAAGTTCTGAGATGAACTAGGTTTGCAGCCTCCTCATTCCCAAATCAGCAATTAGAATATCAAAATAATTTGAACTCATCCAAATGAGATGTTGAACTTGTTACCAATTTCCACAGTAAGTGCAGATTATTTCCATTATTCATTTTATCATTGCTACATGTTGAAGGACATCCTACAATCCTTCACCTTCAATTATTTTAACATTTTTCCTAGCCAATTGCTTTAAACTATGTTGTTACAAACATAAGATATGTCTCATTGCTGTATGTCATTATTAACATTTTTTAGGTTCCTGTGATAGTTTTCCCAATTTTTTGTTATTATTTAACACATACACACACACACACACACACACATATATATATATATATATATATATATATTTACACACACACACACATCTTGTTCAGTATTTTAGCTCATAATGAAATCCTACAAGATGTAAAAAAACACTTCACAATTACTTATAATAGTTGACTGAGCTAAGTTGGTGCAGATATGTAAGCAGTTTCCCCCTCCCACAATACTCAAGTAATTTGTTCCCAATATAAACCTTTTCAATTCATTTCAATCCAACCATCAAACCTTGCAGGACGTGAGGAATGGTTCATTTTACAGCTCTTGCATTTACAAAAGGGGGAAATATAACTTTGACCCTAACTTAATTTATATCACAAAAGATCAACTTAAAGTTCACCTATGTTAAATAGAATTTATTCTGTCCTACAGAATCTTGGATGCCAATAATACAAAATTTAAAAAAAAAATAATTTTTAATTTCTAATTATTTATGATTAAAATTTACGTATAATGATATTTAGATAACACAAACAATTCTTTTAGATTTTCAGTTATTTTAAGTAGTATTTCTCACACAAGTAATATGATGAAATAGTTCACAAATGAAACAGAAATTCAATCTGAATTAATTTGTTATGTACATTCTACTCACAATATATGAGAAATGTATTTTTTAACACCTGTCTGCCCCAAACTAGCTAAAAATAAATAGACTGAATGATAAAAAATTAATGGATCAAAATTACAGTTATGTTATATAAATTTAATTTAAATTACATAAATACTTTCTAGCAATTACCAAAAGTAAGGCTTTGAATCATACTACCTCAGAAAAAACAATTTTTAATATTCTATAAAAGAAAATTTTCATTTAGAAATGCAGTTTTAGTTTATTTATAGTTACCATTAATTTTATCTGTCAATTTCTTCCACTTATTCCAAACATCAAAGGGATATGTGCCAAGGTATCTATCCAGTTCTAAAAGGTTTGATTTTAGACGCATTACCTCCTCTTCTGTTAAGTCTAGAAGTAAACCACAAGTAAAATTTATACATATAACGAAAAAAATAATAATTTATATGATAGCTTAAAGTAAATTATTAAGAAGTTATAAGCATTAATACATTAAAAAATACTGCAAACTAAAATTTTTCCACTAATTAAAAAACAAAAATCATAATTTACAGTAGCACTCCCTGGTTTCACTGTTAAAACACGTTTTACTAAACTTGAAAAATATAGAATATAGAAATTTTATATGAAAATGATACATAGATTCAAAGAATAAAATTATAAAATTTAGATTGTATTTTCTGCATGGAAAATACGATATAATCTAAACTAAACATCTACATATATCTTAACTGTTTGAATTTTTTATATCTTAAAAAAAGTAAATTAAATTTGTTTAAAATTTTAACAAGATAATATAACACTAATCACAATGAAAATTTATTTTTTTGAAGTTAAAAAAAATTTACTTCACAAAAACAATAGCTATTTTAAAATTATAAACTTTTGTAATAACAAAGTGAACCAAATTTTATAATAAAACACTTAGAGTAACTTATTTCAAAAGGTTTTTTCCTGCCATCTTTGAGATAATCTCCAGTAACTGGTGCTGCTATTCTCACCCTGGCATCAGCCGATGTTAATGGTAACTGTTTATTTGAATTAGGCAGATACATATTCAGAACTTATGATAGTTTTGAGTTGTGTACATTCATTTAGTTCATCACTTTTGTGTTATTTATGTATTTATATTAATTTCATTATATTCATGTCTGTTAAGATGAGATGCTTTTTTAGGTTTGGTATATATTTATTTATAACAACTTAAAAGTTGTCATCAGTATTAGTGTTTTTATGACTAGCATTAAGAGAAAAAAGAGATACGTATCAATTTCTTATGAAAATGATTTTCCTTTATTTAAATATGCAAAAATTTAAACTAAATTTATTTACATTGATACTGGTAACAATTAAAGGTTATATACTTTTAGCTTTTTACCTTATAAATGGTATAGCGTAAACAACTGCAACTATATATAGCAGTGCACAATTTAAAAAAAATTATAAACAGTTTTATCAGAATATCTTCTAAACTTGGTTGTGATCAACTGATTTTTTTAACAGCGCAAAATCTAAACAACAGCAAACTGGAAAGAGTTCAACTTCACACGGGCCCTTCAGAGTTTACAGTAGTCATGGCTACAGTTTGCTATTCCTTTCTAGGACTTTCATAAATTTTGCAATTTTCAATATTCTAATAAAAATGAATTGTCAAACAGGTGTATGATAGCAAAGCCACTGTAATGTATATTATAAAACAGAAAGTGAAGCACTAGATAGTTACTCTTGAAAGGCTTCCAAACAAACTTAACCATCAGTCTCATAAATCAATTTTTCTTCAATCTAACCAAACCAATGTAATTTTCAAAATTTTAACCAGTTTAAAACAATCTGTATTAATTAAATTCATTATGACATCATGCCCATTGATCTATCCACCTTTTCTTCAGTTTTCCTAAATCTCAAGTGCTGGGTTCTCAAAAAAAAAACTTATTCTTGGGATGCAAAGTATACCTCCATCATTCCTAATGTAATAGATTTTTGTTTTTATTTTTAATACTTTAATCATCAGAAATATTCTCATTTCTTTCTCTATCTAATTTCATTGTATATGAACACTGATCCCACAACCTAGATTCCCTAGCCTTCCTTCATCTTACCATAACCAAAACCATAACCAAAACATGGCTAGCCATGTAGCCAACCAGATGCAAACACCATATGCGACTCCCTCTGCAAAGGAAGTACATTGGACCCTCCACAAAACTATGGACCCATCAAACACATTCCTGCTAGATCAAAAGACACTAGCATCAAAAGGCCTGCAGTGTATGGACTGAAGGTAATCATATCAGGAGAAGGAAACAAATATCTTGCCCATCTCTGAAGGAATGACTAATAAAAATATTTTTCATAAACATGATCTATAAAAGATCAAACTGCAATCCCAAACTCAATCTATCTTAAAATCAAATTAAAATTAAACATATAACTGCCATTAGAAATTAAATAAATAGAAAGACTCAGCAGCAACGGACTGATATCCAGGCTCTGCAATAAATAAGGGGATAAATATGTCCCCAACATTCTTGAATTCCGTTCCAACTGCTAGTGTTAGGACTTCATTTAGAATGTTGAATTCTCCTTTTATCCAGTTTAATAATTATCCAACACTCAATAAATGAACATGGGGTCAAATTACTATATAAAAATATAAAAGTTTATTAATTTACCTTTTGATGATTTCTCTTTTAATAATCTTTTTATTGTTATCATTAACCCATTTAAATTTCTCAGTTAAATAAAAAAAAATTTATATTTTGTAGCAGTTTTAAATCTGATAACTTGTATAGTTTCGATACTGACTCTTAAAACCCTCTTCCCATTTCTCAATTGAGAACATTCCTGCTTCAAATTTATGCTCAAATTATATAATTTATCTGTAGTAACCTTCAAAATGTGATCACTTATATTTCAATTTTTGTTATTTAGCCTGTATACATTATCAGAACCTTACTCACAAAATATGTTCATTCAGAAATTGAAAAGCACACACACACACACACACACACACACACACACACACACACACACACACACACAGAGAGAGAGAGAGAGAGAGAGAGAGAGAGAGAGAGAGAGAGAGAGAGAGAGAGAGAGAGAGAGAGAGAGAGAGAGTGAGAGAGAGAGAGAGGGGGGGGGGGGATAAAAAAATTATTGTCATGAATCTACTTTATGCTTTTAACTTAAAGATTTTTTTTAATTTTCAAAGTAATTAAACTTCTTTGCTATTTCATTATTTTTCTTTTAATTTGAAAGTAATATTTTACAGCTTTTCTCTGCCAATTTTGGGAACCTTTCCCAGAAAATATGTAAAAGAGAGTCTTCAACTATTATTATCATCTTTATATACATAATAGGTTCACTGTAAATTAATTAACAGCAAACTTTATGTCTAAGTTTCTGTAATTTCTTAAATGATTGCTAAATTAAAATTATTTTTTTTACGCATTACATATCAGTAGTAATCTGTTTGTGCTTTCCTGTTCCACTGGGAATGGACAGTGATTTCCTGCAAGCATTCATGGAATTTCACAATAAATGTGGCTTAAAAGAAGCATCAACTTAGAATTTTACCACTAAAAACCATATTACCATAAACGTTTATTTCATATTTATGTTAAGAAAAGCCTATGTTTAAGATATACCTAGGAAAGGCTTAATTGCCCCTACTCACTTATCATTGGATTTTATATTCTTCAGGAAATAAATACGATAGTTATTCATCTAAATATTATAAACCCACAACCACTTAGGAACATAAAATCCAATTTTTAGTGTTTTGTTCCCCAAAATCTCTTCAAAGGAAGAGAATGAATCAAATATTTTTCACCAAATTCTAAAATAGTTTTGTGTTTGGTTGTAAGGATGTTTTCTTCTTGCCCTTGAAGATTCTGATTTAATGCATCACAATAATAATAATAAATGTTGAAAAAGATCAATATGATATGGTAGTTTTAATAACTATACAAGGTCAATAAAAAGTAGGATATTCAAATTTAACATTTTCTAAGTACACTAGAGTTCTAGAAGTCTTTCTAATACCTTTTCTCTGGTTAACAACCTTGCTTCAGTATGAGAAAGAGTTTCATATACTGAAACTTGTTTCCACATGTTTTTTTAGAATTAACAGTTTATAAGGCTTCCTTTTATTGAAATTTATAGCAACGATTACTTTTAAGTAATTAAAAACTGGAATAAAGTTAGTAAAAAGTGTTAGAACATGTTGATGAACAGTGCATTCACAAATAATTTAACATTAATGATTTTAATTGCAATTTAAATTAACTTTTACTTTCAAACATAGCTTCAGCAATGTTGCTGCAAATAAATTTTGAAATGCTGCATAGAACCTTATATAAAGATTTGGAACAGCATTTGCAACAAGTACTTTCCAAAATAAAAGCTCTTTTATGATGGACTGTATGTATAGACAAATGTGTAAAAGTGAAAAACTGGACATAACTCAATCTTAAATTCATCAACTGTGTAGAAATCTGTCTAGAGTTATTATTTTTTTTTTTTTAATTATTTGTGATTATAAATGGCCAGTTTACTTACTCTATTGGCACGGCAATATCAGAAAATGTTAAGGTAACTGTCTGACTGTTTACCTAGCATATGGCTATGGCTGCAAACAATTTTACACAGTTTTCTTGCTTTATAAACAACAAAATGCTGATTTGTAGCTGGCCAACAATACTGTCTCATCTATGATAGAAACTTTAATTACAACACCTTATTTTTCAAAACCTTAATTTCAAGAGCTTATTTTTCTCATTCAAATGCTTAGCTACAAAGTGATGAAATAATTCAGAAATTTTCATATCCGATGACTTTCACATCATCAGAGTTCATACATCATTACAAATTGCATAGTTCAATTATTATAAACAACACAGGATACACATTTAAATTAATTTCTATCATAGTCTATTTTTTCTGTTTTGGATTGTTACTAACAATACATATAGGTCTTTTTTTTTAGAAATTTGTTTATTTTCACCATGGAATGAATAAAAATTGAGATCACGAGAAAATACTGAAACAAGATCACATGTGCAGAATACCAGAAACAAATTAATACTTCACGCATGCTGTAACTGTTGTTAGCATTAATGAAGAAATGCAGACAATTTATAAACTTTATACTGTTCAGCCACAATAATTACCAGGTTAAGGTTAAGTTTCTTGTATCCGTCTCTCTCATATTTACTTTATATTATTATGAAACAAGTTTTAGATAGAGATTATGAGAAGGTAAATCTAGCTGTATTATTTATAAAAAATAATTAGAGCATCTAAAGAAGTTGGTGACCACAGATTGCTTCACAAATTAAAAAAAAAAAAAAGTTGCAATAATTTCAAATAAGAATGGCTGTAATATAAAGTTCAAAATCAGATTATTCAAATGAATGTATATATTTCTTTATCTTGTAATCTTATGATAATGCACTGCAATCTATAATTCAAGTATAAACCAAGATAGCACATTATCAGTCAATACTACTGTGAGCAGAATTCTATAATTCTACCTGAATCAAATGCAGGTTCACTATTCATTAACTTCTGCTACCTATTGCAATCGGGCAATTCAATGTTAAAAAACTTGATTTCAGGTAATATGGGCATTTAAGGTAAAGATATTTTCACAGAGGAAGTTTAATTCCACCTTAGTGAAAGTGTTGGTCATGGATTAACAAAAATCCACAAAACATCAATAAAATTTCTCTACCCTGAAAAAATAAGCATAATCTCTGTAGACAATGAGTATATAATATTTGACTTCAATATGATGAGTTTTCAAAATCAGTTTATTAATGACAGTAAGCTATTCAAATTAACAATGTACTTTAGATCCACTGAATAAAAATACAAAAAATGAATACAGTTTTCCTGCTCAAACACAAATATAAAGCGTACTGAAATAAGATAAGCTTTTCAACCACGATAAAAACCACAAAACTTAATTACAAGGTTTTTGTTCATCCATTTTTCAGGTATTACATAACATAGCAATTAATTGTTAACACCCTAAGATTAGTGAAAACGACTATAAAATGACAATCAATCGTGATCTTTAAAAAAAAAATGTATACCATAGCAACTATCAAACATTTTCACAAAACAAATAAATAAATTACAATTTTAACTCGATAAATTATCAACCATGTAATATTTGAAATTAATTCATAAACAAAAGTTTCGGAAGAATATTTAAAAGAATACATATTATAGAAATATTTTCGTCATACTAGTTTATATTTCTCTCACAGTAGCGCTACACAGCTAACCGCTATACCCTCTATAGTCGTAAGGTCTGACCAATTACTTTACTTGAACCATTTTACACGTTTTTTAGATGCTAACCTAAAACTTAATATCTTTTTGTTAGAAAGTTGAAGGTTTCTCGGTCGCTAGACACTGTATAACTAAAAAGTGAATTAAAAGTAACTATTTATTACACTGGTACTAAATTCATACCGTTTAACTACTGTATTTATTGAAGTGAACGTTTTAATTTGCAATAAGAGTTGAAAACTATATCGTTAGTTTACTTGAGCTATAAGAATTTTTGCTAGATAGGTAATATAAATAACAATAATAGTGTGTTTCCATGGAGTGTTTAATTGCGATGTACGTTTTCTAATTTCTGAAGTTTTACCAAGAAAATGAATTATATGGTAAATATTTTTGTAATTTGTGTGTAATATAAAAATTTAAGTGTTTTCGATGTCAGAATTACAGTCCGCTTTGCTGTTAAAAAAGCAACTTTCAGAGTTGAAAAAGAATCCCGTCGATGGTTTTTCTGCAGGTTTAATCGACGATAACGATATTTACCGATGGGAAGTGCTAATTATTGGACCACCCGATACTCCTTATGAAGGTGGTTTCTTTAAAGCTCATTTGAATTTTCCAAAGGAATATCCACTTCGGCCACCAAGAATGAAATTTGTTACTGAAATATGGCACCCGAATATAGATAAAAACGGGAATGTTTGCATTTCAATACTTCATGAACCTGGAGATGATAGATGGGGCTATGAACAGGCTTCAGAACGTTGGCTTCCAGTTCATACTGTTGAAACAATTCTTGTTTCTGTCATATCAATGTTAGCTGATCCAAATGATGAAAGTCCAGCAAATGTTGATGCAGCTAAGGAACTGCGTGAAAATTATACATTATTTAAACGAAATGTTGCTCGATGCGTTAGAAATAGTCAGGATGATACATCTTAAAACTGAAGACAAATTATTTCCTTTTTTATAACTATAATTTACCATTGATTAGTTCAATATAAATAATTAATTCATGTAATTTCATTATTTGTTTTTTAAGATTTGTTAAAATCTAATAAGAAAGAAAGAAATCTTTGAGGAATGAATGTTGTAACATCTGAAAGTGATATCATCGGAAAGTAAGTTAAATAAAATATTGTTCATTTTATTTGAATTAATGTTTTCTTGAAAGATGATTAAAAATATGGAAAAGTACACAAATTTCTTTTATAAAGTTAAATTTTTTATCATATACCTACTGTTGTAAAAGTCTAGATAGATATTATAACTATGCAAGATGAATTTATTAAAACCGTTAATATTAAATGTAAGACTGGAGAGAATGTAAAAGGAAAACTGCTGGTATTAATAATTGATAAGTTACTTTGAGTTTCAGTTAATTTTTTTTCAAAACATTGTTTAGTGGAAAATAAAAAGTGAATTAGCATTTCATCTTAAAAAAATAGAAATAAAATTAAACTACTAGTTTGGTAATCTTCATACATCATCTAACATAATCAGATTAACACAATTTTTCCTATTATTACATAAGTTGCTTTTAAATTTTAATGGAATTAAATTGAGTTAAAAAGTATTACATGGTTTTTGGATTATTTTGTTTTATTATTACTCTACATGTGTTTTAACAGTTAAAATAGTTATTAAGCAGCAAACAACATTGTTATTTTATATTATGTTCTAAATGTCTACAAAAATATCAATAAAAATCTTGAGAATTACTATAGGCTTACAACTTTTTATACAACCTGTGCAGATTTTAGTTGACTGATATTTTAAAATTATGTTTACAAGTAAATAAACCAGAAGTAGAACTACGTCTAATTATAGTAATTAATATGATGAACTAAAATTTTGGCATGTTTCCACTATGATCTGCTTAAATTATATTTATAAAAAAAGAAATGTCTATTGGAAGAATTTATGTAACAGCCTACAGCCTACAGCCTGTGCTGTTGTTTTTTGGTTAGAAAAATGTTTTTTTTTTTTTTTTTGTGAATAAATGTTAATATCTGAATGTTTTATTACAGGAAAGTAAATTTTAAAAAATACTAACTTTATTTCAATTTTTTTAAAGATATTTAAAATGGCTTATCTTTTTATGTTATGATATGATTTTTAAATCATACAATGGTGTTAAAAATTAAATAAAAAATGGTAATATATTAAGTATAAATTTATTACTAGTAATAAAAATGAAGTGCTAAGGAAATACAAAGGGAAAAGTAGTAGTGTCCAAGAGATGGGCATTAAGTTTGTTACACTGACTTTTCTATTATTGTTAAATTAAAAAACTGATCGTTGGAAAATTAAACCTGATAAATAGAATTAAACACTCAATTAGAAAGTATTCTTGCCTCATTCAATATTATATACTATGTTTATCGTAATATGAAAGTTGCTTTTAAATTTTTATGGAGGAAATTCAATAAAATGTAATGCATTATTTCTTGATTATTAGTTTATTCCATTTACTAACCTATAACCTATATTTTAAGAATATTTTTACTGCTAGCTGCACTATTGTTTATTAATATGTTTATAATAACTATATGAAACTGGCTGACCAGTCTGCTTAGTAGTTATTATGATGCCTTCTAAATTAGCTGTCTTAAATTCAATTCCTGGCAAAGCTGCCATTTATTTCATCTTATCTTGTTTGTTTAAATGTTTTTGTTTAGAATGTTCAGTCAGTAACAATAATAAATAAACTGTATCTTAAATCATGAATTAAGCTTATAGTAGATACATAACTTGTATATATACCGCAGAGATTTTTTTAAAAAGCTCTTGTCTGAAGGAAACAAACCTGTCTGTAAACCAAAAAAAGCTGCATGCTTACATGTAATAATCAACTTTCAGTGAATGATCTTTATTTCTTGAACTCTTTAAATTGGGTTGTTTTGAAAAAATGTATGTGCTAGTAGTAGAACCCAAAAAGCAATTCAAAACTATTGAACTTTCATAAATATAGTGTCTTATATTATAAGCAATATTAACCCATTTATAGTGTACTCTGTATACAGTTTTGGATTATTTTTTTTAAAATATGGAATTTTTTATATTTAAATTCCTTTTTTTTACAGAAAATTTTTATATTTAACATGAGTGAAAACATTGATTATTAACAAGAACCTGTGATTAGCCTGTAATTTATGTGAAACAGTTTACAGTTTGAGTAAACTGTATGAGTAAAATAATGAGTATTTTACTTATTTATGGGTAATTTTTGAATGATCCTTTCAAAAAAAGATTTAGCTCCCTCTGATTTTCATTGGTTTGGTCCACTCAAGGAGCCATTACATGGAAAAAAGTTAAGCAACAACGAGGAAGTCAAAGAATTTGTGGGAGAGTGGCTCAAACAGCAAAACAAAGACTTCTTTGCATCGGGTATAAAAAAACCAGTTCATCGTTGGGACAAGTGTATTAATATTGGTGGGGATTATGTTGAGTAGTAAAAGTATCATTTTGCAAAAATAAACAGTTTTTTCTATATCAATTTGTCTCTTTAATTATTGAATGTCCCTTGTATTAAAATCATAACAACCGTATGTCATAGTGTAAAAGTAATTACGCCTGTTATGTAGGAAACTCGCTGTTGTTATCTGATAACTTATATATTATTATGACTATTATCAGATAGCAACTGCCACTTTCTTACAATGGACGTAATTAGTTTTATACTATGGTGACCGGTTGTTATGATTTTAATATTTTATAACTTTTCAATCTACTTATGTTAGTCTTAATTTTAATGTTTTTAAATTGAAAGAAAACTTTTCCTCATGATGTTCGAACGACAAAAAGTACTCTAAAAATACAGACGAATTGTTGGTAAGGCTGAATTCTGAATTTTAATTTATTTTATTTATATATAAATACTCCTTAACGAGTTTGCTTTAGCAAATTGCTAGTTTTAAAATTTTATAAAAAAATAAACTTATTACTGCTACCTGTAGGAATTTAAAATTAATTAAGGGGTAAAATATCTTAAATATTATTATTGCAACCTACAGGATTATACGTAAGTCCTTTAAAAAATTAGTCCAAATTAAAAAATACGGGGCCTTATATTCTACATTATTCCCAAATTTTCAATATCTAATTGTTAATATATTGGTACAATTAAGTTTTTTCTTGGAAAGCGTTTGACTTAAATTTTAATATGTGACTACTGGGAAATAGTACATAAATCAGAACATATGCAGCCCCATCCACTACATCACATCAAAAATGCTCATGGGTACACAGATTGCAGCATTGTTAGCTACATGTGATCACAGAACTCAAAATCAGAAATAAAGAATCAGCGGTTAGGAATGGGTTTAATTGTAAGAATGAATAATTTATTTACTGGGATAATTATTAAAATGAACAATTTAAAAAAAGTCAATTTTTCCTTTACTACAGTATGTACAAAACCTCATGTAAATAGTACTTCTATTACTTAGTATATACCATAATAGAAGTACTTCTACTATGTACTGTACTCTTTGTAATTCTTATACTAAAAAAAAGTTAAAATGTAATTGAGTTCATTGTTAATATTTTAAAGTTAAAATATTATAGAATATTTTAGAGATTTTAAACTAATGGGGAGTAGCATTAAATTAAAGAAACTGATTGTTTCCAAAAAAAATTTATAGCTTTAATCTATTAATGAGGAATATTTATTGTTGGCAATTTTTTTTTGAACCGAGATACATACTCGATCAACAAAAAGTATTAATTAAATACTTTTATAAGTATAAAAAGGATTAATACATTAGACTTAAAAAAAAAAATATATTTTTTAAGTAACTAAGTTTTATTTAATGATTCTTCATACAAAAAATATGTTAATGTAAACTAGTAAAGAATCATTATCAATAAATCCCTATTTAATTGCAATGAAGCTGTGGTATTGTACATTTATTTATTTGTAAGTTACACTCTACATTATGTACTCTCTATTTAAAGTCTAAATTTCTATTTCGGCTTTAGAAGTAAGTATAATGTCTTATTTTTACCATACTGGAGAATGATTTTTCTAAACCTTTAACAATCATTGTTAATTTGTTTTATTAATAAAATACAGATTTTATAAAGATTTACATTATTGCAGTTTACATGAAAACAGCTGTTTATTACTGGCATAAGTGAGTGTAAGCAGGTAGTATTCAATCAATATAAATAAAACAATTTACAATATTCACAAAGCCTAGAAAATCTGCATATTCATTAAATTCAAATACAAATTTTTATTACAACTTTAAAACGCCACCAACAATAATTTTGGCTAGACCCAGAGTCTGTAAGAATAGTTGAAAATATTTTAATACAATTATAAAAACCTGTTAAATCTAAGTTTGGGATTTGCCATTAAATTTATACATACATCATACAACCTGAATTACATTGAGCAATCGTAACATAAATAAATATCTTATTCAGATCACACCATTTATGAAGCATTATACAGAACATGTCCGAAATGGTAATTGTGCTACTGATAACATAGGGAACTGCTAAAGTATTTGCCTGGAAGGATCAAGAGAAACTAATCCTTGATCAAACTGGGATTAAAATATTCAAAATTAATTACTACAAATTTTTATTTAATAATAATGAGCTGCATTCATTTGTTTCTTCTACCTTAATTTGTTTGGGAAGTATAAATTCTATTAAAAGTAGTGACCTCTGCTGATCTGCAGTGTTATTCTTACAAAGTAATGTTATATATTTTTAAAAAATCAGCTAAAAACCTATCCTGTTTACAACATATCTCGCCCCCAACCCTCTTGTTTTTCTCTTTTCTTTTCTACCACAGGCAAAATGTGTGCTCAAAACCTATTTAAAGTCCATCCAGATGTTCTACTAGACAGATTGGGCTGATTTTTTTTTAATTCTGTTTGCAATGCCCTGCAGCTATGTAATCAAGCATTGACGAACCTTCTACTACATATGAGGAAGTGATTTTCCTGTAACAACCTCAAAAATTATCCAATTAAGGAATAAATGAGGATTTCTTAGAGGAGACTCAAGTTTGAGGTCCGATGACCCTTGATGACATTATGGATCATTCTGAGCAAATGAAAAAATAACCAGCCCGATTAATTCAGTAGAACACTCACATGGACTGAAAATAAGTTTTCAGCCCAATTTTTTTTTTTATAAATCGCTCTGAAGGTCCATCAATGCTTGCTGAAGTATCTGTGAGTCATTCTGAGCAGAATAAAAAAAAAACAGCCTGATCCGTCCAGTAGAATGCACTGACAGACTGGAAATAAGTTTTCAGCCCAATTTTCTTAATATGTAAGATATAGTGCTGTAAAGCAGGATTAATTGAGATCAGAGTAATGAATAAATATTTCAGGTTGATGTGATGTGTAATGTAAATTAAAAAAAAAATGATGGCTTAATCAAATAAATTTATTAAACATGTTTTTTTTAATATGCAATTAAAAATAAGTCCAGTAATATTTTATGTACATGATTCAGCAATGATAAAAAACTAGCTAATCTAAGCGTATGATTGAATTGACATTTTCATAGATATATTGCTAGTTTTAAAATTTTATCAAAAAATAACATATTTCTGCTACTTGTAGGAATTTAAGATTAATTAAAACTAGGGAAAAGACTTCATAAAATTTGGGTAAAATATTTGTTCAAGTATTCAACATCCCATTCACTAGAATTTAATAATTAATGAAAATAAATCAAACTAGCTTGAAAAATAAACAAGAAAATAATTTTAACATCATGATAGGTTTTATGGGAAGTTTTCCTTTTTTTTTTAACAGGAACTTGTTAATTGAATGCGGATTTGGCAGTTGAAATTTCAGTTTTACTAAACATCCTTCACAATTTTGGTTGCTATTCCTTGAAACAGAACTGGTGTATCAAAATCACCTGGTAGTAAGGAATGCTTATCATCTTAACAAGAATAACCTTTGTAGAAATCATACTACTTAAAAAAAATATAACAAACTTCAAAAAAATGTAAAATAAATAAGTAAAAATAGGGTTTAATTTAATTATTTGAAGTTAGGCCCAAATTAGAAACTAATGCCTATGAACAACTAAATCTTTAATGTAGTACATTTTAGTGAGTTTTTAAATTGATATTATTTTTTTTTTATTTATTTTTTTTTTCTAATTAAAAGGTCAATAAGCCAAATGAAAATGGCATTTCTAAAAAAATGCAAAGAGTGAAAACTACATCTTGGTAAAAACAAGATAAGGCATCTTATTCTGTAGTAATTGTGATTACTACAGTATCTAAGATACAGCTGTATAGAATGTGAGAATATATATAATATATATATATAAAATTATTATTTTTTATCTAATTTTTTAATGTTTTTAAGAAAATACTTTCATATTATATACATTATTTCATCTTTTACAACATTACATTATAAAAACTAAGTAATGATAACTAACAAACAAAACTTCTGTAAAAAAAAGGCTTTTTAAATCTATGTCAAATTATAAATGACTGCCAAAAACTTACTATCCCTTAATTTAATGTAAACTTCAAGTCAAAATTTTTTAAAATATTTGAAAAGGTATAATGTTTTTAGAGTGGTTACTTTTTTGAAGTTGGGTTTAATTAAAAAAAAAGAAAGTTATTTTGGTTTTATTTTTTATTTAAAATACAGTTAGGCTTACAAAACCAATATCCATATTGAAAAAAGGCTGCTTACAAGAAATGCAAAAATTTTCCGTAATAAAAAATATTCAGATAAACAATTAATAAAGAGACTAATGTAAAATATGAGCTGTAACTATTAGAAATGTGAGAGTATATATTTTTTTCTTGTAAAATGTTTTGTTTAAAAGAAAATAAAAAGCCAATCTCTGTGGCACAGAGGTAGCGTTCAGCCTTTCACCTGAGGGTCCCCGGTTTGAATCCTGGTTAGGCATAGCATTTTTCATATGCTAAAAAAACTACAAAATTTGGTGAATTAATTCATCAAATAAATAAATGCAGAGAGACTATATAAAATGACTTGCTAGGATGAGCTCAGATTCTCAGAAATGTAAGCATATCTATTATTTTTCACCCAAGTTTTCCAACTTATTTCATAAACTATTGCAAAAATATTTTAATTACCACAATGACTTGTCAGGCTATGTATAAAACACCCAACAACAAGCAATGATAATAACAAAAAAGAAAAATATTTTCACATTGCCTTATAGACAGTCTACTTTTTAATTTAAAAGATCTTTCATTAAAGTAATAAGAAAAAATAAAGTAAGATCGTCAAGGAACTTCCTCTACAAAATAAAAACTTAAATTAATGTGTTTTATTATGAGTAGGAGTTGAACATTAAATAAAAACCAGGACGTCATTAGATACATGGTAAGTGAAAATGAAACAAAGGTAATTATATTTTCCTGTAACTTACAGTTTCATTATGATATTCACTAATTCCTGCTATAGAATCATTCTAATTTTTTGATCTCCCATCAATGAACTGAAATGCACTGTTGCATTAACAAGACCTTTCATAAACGAATTGGCAATGCAGTGTATAAAGAAGTCAGAGATCCTTTTTCTTTACCACAGGAATCATTAGCTTTACTCATGAGAATATATGTCAGATTTATAAGTGTGAAAAATGCCAAACAAGATTGTGATTTGAACTCTGTTCAGAACCTTCTGGATGAAAGGCAGAGATTCTACAACTTTGCCATGAAGTTATGGTAATTTATTGATGTGGCATCAAGCCCATTAAATTTTTATAAAAATAAATTTAAAAATGATTCCATATTTAAAAAGATTAGTTCTAAATCACAAAGTTGTTAACTATAAGTGTAGCTTTCCATCGAATAATAAATGATATCAGTATTTACTGGCTAAGAACTAAAGCAGATAATTTTAAAAAACTACTGAAATTTATGTATAAAAAGAAAGAGGAGTTGTTTTAATTTTATATTTAATACTTTGAAACAAAACAGTTTGCAGATTATGTTAGGAGAAAAGATGTGGCCAAAACAAATAAAAAATCTGTCAGTTAAAATAATTGTCTTTTTTTTAAATTGTTTATTAAATTTCTCCCACTTTGGTAGTGCAATACTGCTGGTGGTAGGGCTTGCATGCACTGTTGATCGTGGATACCGGTGTTCTTTGGTGTTGGGTTTCAATTAACCACATATCTCAGAAATGGTCAACCTGAGAGTGTACAAGACTACATTCATATATATCATCCTCTGAAGTAATACCTTACGGTGGTCCCAAAGGCTAAACGGAAAAAGAAGTTGAAGTATTCTTCAGATGTATTTCAGATTCTAAAGTTGAACTAAGAAGTACACTTCAAAAGTATCTGCTTCCAATGTTAAGAGCATATGCCAAGCAACATCTGTTCTCTTTGTTGGCAATGTTTCATTGGTAGTGACCCCAATGATTCTCCAAGTTAACATCATGGCACAGACTTGCATTAAATGTTCAAGAGGTAAAATTGCTTCTCATCCTAGTATTTTTTTTTAATACTACTTATTCACTCTTTCATTCATAATGCTTCAGAATCTAACTCCAGATTAGAACGAGTAGCTTTATTAAGAAAATAGATTTTTTTAAAAATCTTTAAGGCAGATAACAGGAAACAGACATTTGATGTACAGCACCCAACATGACATGCATGTAGTGTATATTTGTGTTGATGATTCTCAGCAATCTATTCGATTCTCTTGGTACAGCAGTCCATTCTGACTCTGGATCAATTGAGCTTTGTATACTTTGATGAGTAATACATGACTGCTTTGACAGTAGACTGAATCAGGAGGTTTTTCTTGTCCCAGGGACAGCACAACTAGCTTAACAGCTGAAATCCATGTTGGTAAGGCCAAGAACTTTTCAAAAAATTAGTGAATAATAATATATGGCATTTCATTACACAATACTGTATTTTGTTTCTTAAACAGCATTGTTACGGTGTGTTTTAGTTGCAATAGAGTTGCAGACTGTGAGTTGAAAATGCCTTTGTGTGAAACCCATTTAGAAAAGTGGTATATTTACAAACATTACTAATAAAAATAGTTATGTGATTGCTAAGCGTGAATTTCAATGACAGTTTTGTATTCATCAGAATTGTTCTGTCCCATCACTGCATGCTTTCAAGGCTTGGATTCAAAATTTTGTAAATCCTACATTAAAAATTAATATTTATGCATTACAAAGAAAGGTGGCGCTGTAAGAAAAATACATACACTCAAGAAAGTTCATTGAACAGAGTTCATGTCATCTGTGATACTCAGGACGATTGAAGTGATGATACAATTTAAGTTATTATTCCACCAAATGGTCCAGGCTGTTAAAACCAAGCTATCTTTGCCATGTTTTTATAATTAATTAAAGGGAAAAAACTAATTGAGGAATGATGAAGTAATTTTCATTTATCAGATTTTGTTAATAAACAAAACTTAAGTTAAAAGTCTCCAAACAAAAAACCTGGTACTTCATGCAAATCACAATTTCATATTTACAGTATGGTGCACAATTTCCTGTAGATTTATTGAGCTGCAAGTTTTTAAAAAGGTTAGAGAAAGGGCTGAAGCCATCACTAGAATAAATTATGTTCACTTATTAGATATTATTTATGTTCAACTTCCTTTTTAGTTCTTGTTTATCCAGTAATTTTTTAAGAAGCTACAAGTAATGTCATACAGTGTCCTAGACTGTATTGCAGAATTTTTTTTCTTAATCATGTTTTCTCCAGATATGGGAACATGGTGTGGCTGGCCAGGTAACTGACCTTTCACCATAATTTTTTTTTTCTATGGAGGTGATTGTAAACTCAAGTATTAAGGAACTGATACATTGAATTACACTAAAAATCAATCTTTTACTACAAATTAATTTAAAGAGTAATTAAAAATAAGTCTTTAGTTTCATTAGTTTATACATAGACTTTTTTGTATTTTTAAATAACAAATAACCAAAAGCACAGGATGGGGCCCTCCAACCCTGCCATTTAACTGTCCCTGCCCATATTGTTACAGTTCTGCATTTTTTCTTTTGCTTAGATTAGTTTAAATTCATTTAGTAAATAAATACCTCTTGATCTTATATTTGTTCCTGATGTTTTAAGGTTTTTGTGATTTTAAAAAAATTTAGTTTCTTGATATTTTTTAAACTTTTTCCAGTTCTAAATTTTATTCAAGTACTTCTTTCTTGTAGTTTGTTTTTAAGTTCTATTTTTTTTTCTGAAAAAGTCTTTCACAGTTTTCTTCTTAGGAGTCTACCTTAACTGGTAAAGTAGATTTAGACTTATTATGGTAAGCTTTGTTAGATGGTAGCTTGTTAAGTTTAAGTTTGAAGAAAAATTCAAAAGATATACTACCAGAATTCTCATTAGAAGTGAATTTGAAATACAATAGACAGTTTGTTATGTTACAGTAAAGCTTTGTTAAATTTTTTTTTTGTATATTATTTAAATTTAATTTATGAACAGTAAACAACCAACATCTAACACATACACATAACATAACACATAAGAAAAAACCAACTTTGTCCATAAATAACACATGAAAATCTATAACCGCCATTAAATAAACAGATAATTTCTTTTATCGGTAAACAAAAGGAAAGACACAGCAGCAAGGAACATTTGTCCAGGTTCTGCGATTAGTAGGGAGATAATAATAAACTGCCGCTACTCTTGCATTCCGTTCCACTTGTATATGTACCATTGCTCGAATCAAAGCTGCACCATAAATCTTCAAAAGGTTTTTGTGAAAAAAGCAGATAAATGTAAATAAGAATAATAAGATTTACTTACAAAGAACCTTTTACAAAAAAATAATAAGAATTACTTCAAAAGATTGAATATAAAAAGGTAGATAATTTTATAAGCAAATTACTAGTAAACATAAAATTTAAATTATAAAAAGTCGTGATACTTAAAATAATTACATATAAGTAATTTAAACTGAATAAATATTAATTACAAATAGATAAACACAAAATTTTCATTATCACCCACGTCTGGAAGCAGTGTCAGGTCATCATCATTATTCTATATTAATCATATTCTGTTCCATCCATGGCATTTGTGATGCTGCATTTTTTAAAAGAGCAAGGTATTATTTCACTCGAGATTTTATTCCTAGCAAGAGAAACCCATAAGAATTTTTATTATATTTTTCTGGAAGCAGTTAGAGGATGGTTGCTGCAAGTAATCAGCGTTTGCATTCTTTTCTTACGTGGTCTTTGAAAGGCTTCATAATAAAAACATTGAGTGGGTGGCCATACCGCCTGGGATTATCACAATTCTCTTCCTTTAATTAATTTTTCATTGATTCCATTAAATCTCCTTTAAATACATCCATTACAAGCTTAGGTTTTCAAAGAGTGCCTGGTCTTCTGTTCCACACTACGGTTTTCCATTATTTCTACATTTTTTTTAGTCAACTAACCATTATTGAGAAATCTAATGTTTTTGGGCATTAATTTTCCTATTTAATATTAAGAATGGCAGCAATTTCTGGCTGTCTACCATAATACATAGCATTACAGTGACACATTTTTCATATCCTGTACTATTTTAACTTTTTTTCACCCTTAGAAGTTATTGTATAGCATATCAAAGTAAAGATGGATTTCAGTATTTCCAGTAATCTTAAATTCATATACGTGTTTTGCAAGAAATCCAGTGATACGTCGCTGAAACTAGAGGAGCTAATCTTCAAAATCTGCAGGAAGTATCTGGCAGATCTTTTTTCTTGCTCCAGCCTCGTGATACATAAAAATCAATTCTAAATTTATCAATTTCCATTTTAGGTGGACCAGGAGTCCCCAGTCGACTATCTCCAAATTTCATCAAATTTTGCGTGGACATTCACTGTGATCTTCACTGTACTCTAAATCCGCTATTGCTGATTTTCTGAGGTCTCTTTAAAAAAGGGTACTTACTGGTAGTTTACGCATATATTCAAAAAATTTGAACTTTGACATGTAATTCTGAAGGCAATAATAAAGCTATGGGTTTGAGTTTTAATACTTTCAGTTAATATTTTATGCTGAATACAAATATGTTTTTCGCAAGTTTCCTTTAGCACCTGGTTTTGAGATATAGCAGAAACTGAAATTCATCTAAAAAGTTAATGTTACATTTTGAAAATCAAAGTTTGAGCTTATATAATTCTTTATTTAGTAGTTTAATTGGAATGACACTTTGTAACCTGAAAAAGGGCATAATTGTGTGTAACATCCTAAAGTTTCAAAATAACTGGAGGCTTATGTCAGAAGATGTTCATCATCAAATTTAGTCAAAAAATGTTTAGCTCAATTTTTGACTTACCTATGAAAGCTTATATCTCAGGTATACCTTCTTAGATTCTGTTAGTTTTGTAATAATTACAAATTGCAACTTTTAAACTACAAAATCCAGGCAGTTTGTTTTTTGACCCACAGTTTATAAGCGACAAAAAATAATTGAAAGATAATGCATCTTTCACACAAGGAGCATGTTTTCTGTAATGTTTATGGATTAAATGAATACTCTGTAGTAAAAAGCAATTTTTTTTAATAAGTAATATCATCTGTTTTGCTGCCTATTAATATAAAGTTGTTAACTGTATTAGCTGTACCTTGCCTCCTATTGAATACAGAAGAGACAGTTTCAACTAATTATATCTGTTATGGCAAGCACATTTTTAAAAAATATTACACATGCACAAAAATACTAAAATCATAAACAAAATGAAATACAGTCGTAGTAGTAATAACGGGGTGCAACAAAGTATTACAATATTACAGAACACAGTAGCTTCAAAATAAAATAACAATATCTAAAGTAGTCACATAACATTTCAGCACAGTACTTTTAATTCCACTTCAGCTTAAACTGTTTCTCAATCATAGACTGGATGTATTCTGGATACATATACTGTCATCCTGATGATGTTATTGGTGCTTCAAGAGAAGTAAAAATGTGCTGTTCTGGAATACAGCAAGTGTGTTTTCTAGGGGGTCAATGATAAGAACGAGTTGCAACATGAGGGTGCATAAAAATAATGACATCATGTTTTTCAAAAATTATATCACATATATTTCCAATCCACCAAGTATTGTCATACATGCAAGCCAAATATTGGCCTGATTGCAAGCTGGTAAGTGTTATGCCTTGAGTAGATTTATTATTTTCGTAAACATCTGCTTCAAATACTGAAGTATCATTTGAAACTCTACTGACTTGGATTTTAGATTCACTAACTGGCTTAAACTCATGGTTCTCTCTTGTTCCAGCAATTGTGTGACCACTACTAAACTGACTTTCCTGTTCAGGTCGGATTACCTCAACTTCTTCTCTTGGAATAAAAAAGAACCTGATTCCTGGTATATTTTCTTTATAAAATTCAAATAAGTCTCTTGGTGTCAATATCTGGCCTTTTCTATAGGCCGCTGAAGACTAGCACGTGTTGCTAATTGCTTTGTAGTATCTCCAATTCCATCACAAGATGATTTTCCATGGCTAGTTCCATTCAGCTGTTATCCCAAAGTCTTCTTCATAGTGGCACAAATTGATAAATTTCTTTAAATTTTGTATTGAGTAGTTATTTCAATCACTTCTTCAGATATTTGATCAGTTCAGTCAAAAATATATGAACAGCAATGATAACATGGTGCAGACAATCACTGACCATGCAAATGTTAAGATTCTGAAGCTTGTTTTTATTTGCAATTAACCATAAAAGAATGCAGCATAGCTTGGCTGTTTTCCCTATGGATTGTGCAAGATGTAACCTTTACAACATCTTGCACAACAAACGAATAGTTCTCGACAAAATCCATCAGGATAATGGTATGATTATCATTTAAATTTTCCTTCAGTTGGTTCAAATACGAATTTTGATGTTTTGAAACAAAATGGTAGCTGGTCAGGCAAAAAACCTTTAAGGAAAGCTCTTCAATAAAATGTTCCATAGTCGCCTGTTTGCGTCTCCCAATATGTCTGTCTATATGAATTCACTGCTTATATTCTATTAGTTCATCCAAGTCATAATCTTTAAGCTCATCTAATAAATAAGACTCCAATCCAGTTTTTCCAGGAGACTGTTCACAATATTGTAGCATGCAATCGTTAGATTCTAAGCTGCAGACAGTTTTCTCAATCTATAACTTGTAGTCATCCTTGATTGATGTTGCAGCTATTATGAGCTTAACATTTTGATGAGTGATACAAACACAAACTGAATGTGTGCCAGCAGCACCAACTGTAATGCACCACTTTGGCCCAAGTTCACAAAATTTGGAGAAGCCAATTTCATGGCCATAATGTGTAAAGTAAGCTATGAACATCTCTTTTAAATTGCACAAAAGTAGACGTTTCTTCATGTGGACTTTATCACCATTGATCCTAACTGAAACAAAATCTTTCTTTCCTGAACAGATTCAGGAAAATTCATCATCTTCAAAAAATTTGAGTTCCTGTTGTCTAATACATCCTTCAGTTTTTTCCTCCTTTTCTTCTGTCACCAAAATACCAACTTCAAATTTAAGCTTCCTACCCTGCTTCACCACTCGCATTGAAACGAGAAATTCATCAGCTGTTTTTTCAATACTCTAGCATTGACATTGGGTATCAATGTCAAAATCTAAACTTGTGGACGAGCTGAGATCAAAGGTTTAGCTTTGAGCTTTTCAATCAGAATATCCAGATCTTTACATCCTAGACACTGTTTACTCTTTAATGTTTGAATTGCATCAGTAACACTCATACCAGCAGCAGCTGCTGCTGCAGTAGCAATAGCATCTTGTGCTCTTCTTACCTTCTGCTTCAGGCAGCCTTTTGAATCCTGTTTGTTAACATATTTAAGCTTCAAAGGAGAGATTCCAAGTGGTGACAACGAGGGATCCATTTTCCAGAAGCTTCTAGCATTTCCACAGCACCAGATTCTGATTCTGATCATCCTTTAGCTGAATCCCTCTGAGCCAATTCTTGCCTACGTCGTGGGCATAACTTTTGACCAGCTTGAAGTCATAATTTGTTAAAGCTTTTTAATCAGTCAGAAGACTAAATTACAATAGGCCACAATCCTTTTCTAGCTTTGTGTAACTCTTTTCCAAATGGATTACAGCAGTCCTTCCTGTAGATATTCAAACTTGGTCAGCAAAACAGCTTTATGATAGGAACATATGACAGCATCTTCATTAAAGCTAATTCCAGATCACTGCTGTAAAAGTTCTCTGTCCATTGCTGATAGTTCTTTCACAGGCAACAAAAAAGCTTTTTCATAATTGAATGTTAAAAACTTGTGGCATTCAGAGCTACCAGGCTTGCCAAAATGGCAGGGGCCAAGAACTTCACTCATTTTAAAACAATTCAAAAAAAATTTGGAGATAACAATAGATTTCACAACTGATTATAAAAGTTATTCATTAACAACTATGCTAATTCACAAAACATTGCTTATACACTCTTTCTTCAAAATTCAATGTTCTAGAAGAAATGGAATTTTCCAGAATATTACAGAACTTTCTATAATGTTCTATGGAATGGAGTTTTCCAGAACATTTCTAAAACATTTTACATAATGGATTTTTTCAGATCAGCCTAGAAAGTTCTACAATAGTCAAAAATTTTCTGGACCACTGCAAATTTTTTTCAAGTTATTGCAAATTTTAGAACGTTATTTAAAAAATCGAATAATATTTTGAAACACTGAATGTTTTTCCACATCAGCTGTTTTAATTAACTTGAAATGTCTACAGATTACAAATCTATCACATGAAAAAGATTAATTATCTTTGAAAAGTTTTCTTACATACTATAATACACAGGTCAAAAAACAAAATGCATGATTATGTTGTTTAAAAGCTGTCCCTTGAACCTATTATAAAACTAACAAAATCTGGGAAGGTATACCTGAGAAATAAGCCGTCGAAGATGGGCCAAAAATCAATGATGAAAAATTTTTTACCAAATTTGGTGATGGATTTCTCCTGACATAAGATTCCAATTGCTTTGAAAATGCAGGAGCCTACACATAATTATTCTTTTCAAATTACAAAGTCTCATTCTGATTAAAAAATAAGATAAGAACATGTATAACCTCAAACCTAGACTTCCAAAATGTTGTGACAAATTTTTGCCTGAATTTCAGCTGCTATATCTCAAAACCAGGTTTCAAAAGAAACTTGTGACTAATATATTTGGATGTAGCAAAAAAAAGTTAACCAACAGTACCAAAATTTGAATCTGTATCCTTAATATTGTGATCAAAATTGTTAGTCAAAGATAACAATTTTTACTTGTGTCCACAAACTATAAGTAAGTAGCCCCATTCTCAAGAGGCCACAAAAAAATCAGCCTTAGCAGATAAAGAGTTTCAATTTGGTAAAATGGCATTTCAGACCATGGGGAACCTCCACCAAAAATTTGATGATATTTGGAGATGGTCAACTGGGATGATTTTCAAAACTAGACCACTTGACATGGAATGAAACCAATGGCTTCTGTGAATTTTTGTAAACAATATCATCATTTGTTTTTTAGGTAATTTATCACTTAATGCTATTTTCCTCACTGTTCAGTACTATTTTTTTAAAATTCTTTTATTAATAAAATAAATCTATTTGTTTAATAACATATATACTGCATAAGCCATTGTCAGTTATCTGTTTTACATATATTCCAGTCTTTGTCTTTCTAATTTTTATCCCATACAGGTGCTGTCCATAAAGAAAGCACTTTATTTACATGGCTGTTAGGTAATTCACAATTTTTTTCATTAATTTGTAAAATGCACTGTAATGATAAAAGCAAAGCAGGCTAAAGTCTACCGTCAACCAGAAACTAAACATATCCAAACAGCAGACATATTTTCCAGTTCAAATTCTGTACACTACAATCAAAGATTTTTGCTACATGATTTTTATATCAGAATATCAACGAATGAATAGGTTGGATTCAACTACTATAATGTTCTGTGTTATTACAGGTCTATCCAAAAAAGAAAAAAATTATATTTTAACTGGAATTGAGTATTCATACACAATATCTGTAAATTAGATTAAATTTTCATATCAGCCTGAGACAAGACAAAGATAAAATGCAACTGGGATTACAGTATTAGTGATAAAATAAACTAGAAATATTTTATCACATCCAAACTTAGTACTGTTCTATTTTACCTGTAAGATTAAACCAACTGACTACAACATAAAAAGTATAGTGTATGACTATTAAAAACCTAGATTAATAAGGGAAATATTGTACCATTTGTTTAATTATATTTTTATGTTCATGCCTTTGAAGTACCCATCTTCTCCCAACCACTCCTCTAACACACAAAAGTCCATTAAAAATATTTTTGTTAAAGTTCCTTCATTTAGTCTGTCATTTTTGCCTTTCCCTCTTTATCACAATGAATAAATTTTTGTATACTTTTGAGTTCTATAGTTTGATACAAAGTTTTTCTGTTTGACATGAGTAATCTCAAAATTACAGAACTTAAAATAATTTCTTCATTTATAGCTTTATAGGTTATAGCTTATAGCTTTATATTTTCTGGTTGTTGTACGTTATGAAGCAGTTATGTTCTCCTTTGTATAATTATCTGATTTACCCTCCTTTTGAAACCCTTCCATTAAATACAATTAATAACGTATATATAGGTTTCAAAATCTAGTTGTGAAGTAACCATTCATAATCATGAAACTGAAATCTGACTATTCAAAACTAGAAGTGTAACAACTAGGATTAGAAAAATTGCAAACTCATGTTATCCCCTCATAATCTAACCAATTTACATGAAATAAAACTGAAATATTGTGATATTCAAAACATTTTTTTTTTAATTTTACCTTCAGAAAGAAGTTAAGAAGCATAATGTTGTCCAAGAAGTTTGGACCCCTGTTTGGATGTTCAAGGACATCTAGTGCCCTTACCTCCCTCAGTCTACAAAACTTGAGATTATGTAATATAGCTGTGATATTCAACCTTTATTTTCAAAACACATTATTTTTAAAAAGACATAAAAAACCTTAATGATGTTAAAGAGATCAGAGATCACTTCCCATGCCAAGCTTACAGATAATTAAAACTGAGAGACTGCGTTAAAATTATTCTTTATCAAACTTCTGTTTTTAGGAGCAAGTAACAAATTTAATGCTATGGACTCTCTTTGGACCAAAACAAATTCAACTATTAAATACCTCATAGATATCGCATCTAGCATATAATCAATAATTTTTTAAAATATATACTAGCCAGTCGCGGCTTGCATTGTTCACCTGACCATCTAGCCAGGGGACAGCGCTTATTCCAGGGCCACAGAACTTACTTGGCTCACCATTATCATCTTACGGGGGCCCCACCTCAAAGGGGGCTTGGATCACCATTACCATCTAACCACAGGACTCTGCCTCCTGGACCCCCGTAATGTTCATTACCTCATGGTTATGAGAATAGTAATAATAAATAACAATTAAAAGTATTAGGCTTTACAGAAACCTGAAAAAGAAACTAAATTACAGAAGAGTAGTAACTATGATAATTAAAGTACAAACACCTTTGATGACAAAAAATAATAACTTATTTCTTTTGCCTTGATGACAGAAATATAACAATGAAGTAAAAGAATTTAACTTTTTTTTCTTTAATTAATATCTTTAATTCACAACTTCACCCTGAAGGGAACTAGGGCCTCAATCTTTGACTTAAATCTTTCCCTGGGATAACATGAATGTTCCCTGCAAATTTGATAACAATCGGTCGGTTGGTTCTTGCACGATGCCGTTACAAATAACAAACCCATAGACAGACAAACTTTTGGCTTTATATATAAAACACACACACACACACAAATTTAAACTTTTATGTATAAATTCCTCATAATAGTCTTAATTTTAAAAAAAACCTCATGCAAACAACAAGATTTGTATTCCATTTTGTATCATTTCTGTTTATTTTTTGTTCATCAAGTAACAGCAGAACTGATTACAAAAAAACTTCCATAGAGAGTTAATCTTAACCATTAAAGAAAAAATGTAATCTTTCTTTTAAGATGAAATATTAACAGGATGGCATTTTAACAGCCAACAATCAAATGACCTTTCTCGGACTAATAAAAATTAATATTTGTATTTTGTATCTATTATTTTCTTTTAATTCAATTTCATGTTGATAAAATATACAACTTACTGCTTCTATAAATATGTATAGCAGTATGTGGCCAACATTTGAATGAAGCCAGGTATTACAAATTTTATACATACAGTTTTTTTTTCAAAACAAGAATTTATTAACTAATGCTACATACCTTCTGTACTTATGTCTTCCAACTCAGTATCCCATTTTTTAACCAAAAATGACTTTTTCTCAAAGTTATGCATAAATCCAATTCTTGGAGCCAAATCTCCATGCTCATTTGATGCACTAGAAGAAAAAAAATAAAAATGTTTAAAACACACTGTTTTAGATTATATGCATTAACCATTATAATGGTGTCCTAAATACAGAATGAATCACAAGATAAATTTAAATGTAACCTACCTTTAACCTATAATTATGAGTTCTTTTAAGGAGTAAAAAAATCATTTTTCAGTAAGAAAAAAAAAGGTTAAAAAATGTTTTAATATTAAAGGTTGTAATGATATATAATTATTCTTTCCTCACCTTGGGCCCAACACAAGATAACTTACATTCAAATAATGTTCTTCTATGGATTTCCATATACTTACTTTACTAACAATAGTTTTTGTAAAGTTTTCTCCATAAACATTCCTTTATATCAGTGACATCCTTAAGATCTTTTAAAATTTGATAGTCTAAAATACAGCATAGCTTTGTATATAAATAATGAAAGGTTCATTATCAATTGTGGATTTTAAAAGGTAGCTTAAATTTCATCATGGTTTTTATTATTACCATCTAGATTTCTTCTGAAAGTTTACTATTATTTTTTAAAAGCCTTTTAACTTTTTTTTAAATTATACAAATTCCAAGAATTTTTTACAATTTTCATTTTATTATTATAATTCTTAAGAGGAAAAAAGATTTGTAACTAATGTATAAGGTGATTCTAATCTATCAAAATGTAATGATAACAACACTGCATGCTATCAAATTTTTTTTAAAGATACTGCTATATATTTAATAGAATTTCAACCAGCAGCCTGATCAGAAGAATGACACTAAAGGAAAATGATCTTTCAGTATAAAACATAATGTAACTAGTATAAAACCAAATAAAAAACAAGTACACATTTTTAAAACATCAAGAAGAAAGTAATTCAAAAAAGCACAAAAACTTAATGCATCCACAGAATTAACCCATACATAAAAAGGTGTTTAACTGATAAAATTTCATTTAACTTAAGTAAAAAGAGAAAAAAATATGGAAATCTTTTGTCTAGATTTAGTTTGAAAAATCAGAAGTTTTGGGCTAAGGTCAGTTTTTAGGTCAGAACAATTACAAAATCAAAAGGACTCAACATTTATAGTTTTAATTTTGTATTTTATTTAATATTTGAAATGTTATATAAAATAGGAACTAATAATATTAAATACATAATTATATTTAATAACAATGTAAAACTATTTATATAAAACCAAAACTAGTTTTTTAATACAATTTTCAAAATTATTGATTTTTTAATTTATATTAACATTTAGTAAAATAGATGAAATGTTCTATTGAATGAAATTGGACAATTTCAATGAAATAAACAATTCTAAAAATAATATAAATTCTTTCATGATTAAATTCTATCAATTTTTAAATGTATGAACAAATTATTTACTGGTATATTTAAGAATTTAAATTATTTAAATATACAATATACATTTTTAAATAATATCCTTCTCTGGACACTAACTCTGTTACATTGTTTATCCATTATGCTTTTCAGCAATTTCATAGAAACTTTATCAACTTTTAGCAGTATTTAACTTTTGAATTGTATGGGGGTGCTGATTAATTAGCAGAGTTTTATAATATCGTCCGAAGAAAAAATATATACTGGAAGGTTGGTCACTCAACCTTTATGACCAAATGATGTATCTATGTACTTTAGGAAATAACTTGATGAGGAAAAAGTTGTAAAATTGCCTTACATACAAATATTGCTTTTACCTTCATCTTTTCGAAACAAATATTTATTTTAGATGAAAAATGAATTTAAGAACTAAAAATGTATCTTGCTTAATGCCGTTGGTAATAGTGTTTACCTAGTGTTTATATTTATTAATGCAATTTTTGTTAAAAATAACAGTCACTTATTCTTAAAAAATAACAGCCAGCCAAATATGGCGGCAGGTGCAGCCAATCATATCACACACACACACACTCACACACAGTAATAGTGGCAGTAGCTGTGTTGGTTAAGCCGCCGTGCTGTATACCAAATCTTTAAAGCTATGTTTCTCGATAATCAAAAGAGATATAAAAAAAACAAACTTTTTTGTAGAAGATTTAGTTTCAATAATCTTAACAAATCATATACTTGATCAAATAAATTTATTTATATTCTTGATGTTAGGTTACTGATTTCCTTGCAGTTACTTATTTTAATTTCTTTACCAATAAATGAAAAAGATTGGAACAAGTTTCTCACCAATCAAATTAAATACAATTTCACTCACTATTCAACATAAAACATTAAAGTACACAAGTTGAGTATATGATGGTAATGTCAGAAGCCACAAAAATTAACAGTTTTATAGAACATTTCATTACCAGTAATTAGAATAAAAAAACCTCACTTAATAAATACATATACTTATTTTTCCTGTTTAGCCTCTGGTAACTACCGTTTAGATAATTCTTCAGAGGATAAATGAGGATGATATGTATGAGTGTAAATGAAGTGTAGTCTTGTACATTCTCAGTTCGACCATTCCTGATATGTGTGGTTAATTGAAACCCAACAACCAAAGAACACCGGTATCCACGATCTAGTATTCAAATCCATGTAAAAATATCTGGCTTTACTAGGACTTGAACGCTGTAACTCTCGACTTCCAAATCAGCTGATTTGGGAAGACGCGTTAACCACTAGACCAACCCGGTGGGTAATAAATACATATAATTATATTCAAATAAACTCTTTCCTGAGCTAGAGTATACCTCAATTAGTGGTACTGCTATTGTTAATGATACTCATCATAAAGTGGGTACTTATTAATAACATTGGTTTCAAAACAATAATAAATGTCCAACTGACCATTGACTAATCTATTCATAAAATAATATTTTGTTACATAATCAATGCATATTGCATAAAAAAAATTAATATCAGTAGAAAAACAATCTCCTGTTCCTTGTAAATAAATCCTTTATTCTGATGGAATATAATACATTATAAAGATCATTCAAGAATTGGTAGATATGTTATATCATAGATAAAAAAAGAACTTTCCCCAATGAGAAAACCTTCATCAGAGCAGTATTACAAATATGCATACAAGGTGAAAACTACAGTGTACTTACAGAAGAGGGCAGAAAGCTAAAACAAAAATAAATAAATCTTTATTCTGATTGATACTATAAGTACATTACATAGATCATGTCAACATAAGATAAATTATAAGTGATACAGCAAATTATAAGATAAACAATAAATGTGTTTAAAATCCATGTTAATTATATAAATATAAACACATGAAGTAAAGCTAAGGTAAATAATACATTATTTATAAAAGTTATTACAAAATAATTCACTATTTGGATGCTGCTGTTGAAAGTTATTTTGGGCAATTAATTATGTAAATATGTCAAATAATTTGGCAATTATTAAAAATGGCAATGGTAAAATAATAAGGCCCTTTTTTTGTAAGCTGAAATGTTGTGTTAAATTAATGAATAGAACTGTTTTTATATAAAAACAGTTCTATTCTCTGGTTTGATAAAGTTTATATTATTATTTTTTAAGAATAAGTAACCATTCTCTTTAGCAAAGATTGCATATCCATAATTATAAACACAAGGATAAGTTAACATATTTAATTTATCCAGGCTAAATAATTTAATTTAAAAAAAAAACAAATACCCATTTTACTGAAAGGAATGAATATTATTTTTCAGTAAATCGTTTTGCAATTGGAACAGATAATCACACCAATAGAAGGAGGTAAAAAAGTTTTTATGTAAGCTGTTAATTTCTATCAGTAGTTACAGTAACATAATATGTACTGTAAACAATTTTTTTTATTTTTGTAAGAAAGTTAATGAAAACAATTAACTAAATATAAGCATTTTGAAAACATTTTCCTTTATATGAATAAAAAAATTCACTGTTATGAATGCTTAATAATGCAGCAAAATAGATCTGTTCATAAAATAAATGCTACACAGAAAAATTTTCTATTAATTACATTCTAAGTTTATTTCATAATATTAATTCAATAAACTAATAGATTAAAACCTATTTAAACTGAAATGAATTAATATTAGAAAAATTGATGTTAACATGGTCAAAAATTCAAAATGAAAAATCGGAAATAAACTTACTTAAAATAAACAAAATGTAGTCCTGGTGGTATCATTTTAACACCTCTAAACTTTTCTCCAACAGTCCATGATTTTAGATCTATACCAAATTCTGTACCAGCAGGTACACCTAAAAACACAAATGTTCCCCCTTCAACCAGCAATCTCTTAGCCAAATCTTGATCCATTTCTATTCCTTCGGACATTATGAAGATAATTACCAGTTCTAATTTCTAATAGGGGTAGTTGTTGGGTATATAAAACCTACTTGAACTGTAAGTCCAAATTAAATGTATTACGTCTTGAACGAAACGAAATATGAACATTCATATACTAGAAACAGATAGTGGCAACTAAAATGATTAATAAACTAACAAAATTACTAAAGTGTTCCTAAAAAAATCACTGAGCTTCTTAAAATTGTGCTATTCGTATGATTAGCAATAAAAACATTTTGATCAGTAATAAAAAACTAATTGTGCCACTACTCTTACACTGCAACAAGCATTTAAAAAATGTTTAAAATATTATTTTGTGAGACAAAATATTATAAAAGTGTTAAGTACATCACACGTTTACTGTTTGAGGTTATAAACGTGTGTTTACATCTTTAACTGTGTATAAGGTTATGTCATTTGTGAACGTAAGTCAAGGAGTGTTACCCGAGTGAATTTAAGTCGTTTTTATACCGATTACTGAAGAGGTAATTTTAATATAAATGTTATTTTGTATGTTTTATTATTTGTTGTTAAATGGTGTTAGTATTATTTTATTTCGTTTCATAATTGATATGATATTATAGACTACCAAGGACGATGGAGGTATGGAGAATTGTGATAATAGAACGCCTGATTATTATTGATAATTAGGGTTTTTATGAATTAAAAGAGAAAGTATTTTATTTTCACTGACTGGCAGTAACCTATATTTGATCATGTGAATTATTTCTATAAAGTTTATTTTTTCAAGTAGTTCAGTGATAATTATCCCTAATGATAATTTCATTTCAAGAGCTTAAACTCTTCATTTGTTAGTAGTGAAATTACTTTTGTATAACTTCAGTTTTATTCTTTTAATATTATTAATTAGACTATGTAAAATGTAAACTTTTTAAGGGTGTAAGCAGTGTAACAATGCAATATTACTTATATGGATAAAAAATTAGATTTCAAAAGTTGTACGTTAGGAAAACATTATTATTGGTAAAACGTCACTGAAAATATGTTGTTATCTTCTGTCTAGCTTACTGTTGTACTATATTAAATGGCAATAAATTCCTTGTCATTTTATATGCTTTTTTTATTTAAAAGGAAAAATGTCTATTTATCTACCCTCACTAAAGTTCCACTTACCTTTTCAGTGAGAATACATTCCAGCAAAAGTTTTTTTGTTTAAAAAACAGGTTTACTTACAGAGAAGCATCCCTCCTAGGAAGTGGTTTCTAGAAAGATTGTTTCAAATTATATGTTTATTTCATTTTAATCTTCTAAAACATTTTACAAAAATTTTACTTTTCGCATAATTATCAGAAAACCCGTTTTTCATAAGGGGCCAGGTCCACTGTTCAGATATTTATTCGTCTTAATTTTCCTATGAAACCTTCGTTTTTTTTACTTATAAATAATTATTCTACTTTCTTGTTGCTGTTTTTTACTGTTGTATTACTGTGACAAAATATATTTATTATTTTTAATTTAGCAATTCCTTCTTTATTAAATTTTTAATTATTTTCATAAAGATTGGATAATACAAACTGTACAGTTACTTCTAAGACAAAGCTGTTTAAATCATTTTCTTGTGACAGTTGCCGTGTATGCCAGCTTAACAAGTGCGTAACATTTAATTTCATATCTGTTTTACAAATATCATTTCATTTACAGCATAATGAAATTTTTTTTATTAATACACTAATTTCTTATTCAGGTTATTAAAACAAATATATCAGCCTTTTTAATTAACCATTTCTGTCTGAAAATTTTATTACTTGCAAAATAGTCTATAATTAAAAATACCCAATTATGTGAGGATAATGGGAAAGATGAGGCTTTAGGCGATTGTAGGATACATTTTTAAGTTACATTTACAATTAAAATTTTAAATAAGTTTATGTTTTACTCAAAAAATAAAATCAAGGCAAATTGGAGCAAAAGAAAGTGATACTTATCCTTATTTTTTATTTTTAGTAATGAAATGAGATGTGCAGCATAACAGAAAACTAATTAAGAAATAAAATAACATCAACCTTAGTTTTCAATGACTTTCAAGGGCCACAGTTATCAGCAAATGTATAATGTGTCTATTATTAAATGAATATGTGCTTTAGTCTGATTGTTAGACAATAATTCATATTAAAAATCACATCAGGAATGAGGCTATCCACAGTTAAAAAAATATATTATCTTTAGTAACTAGTAGTTTCCCTGGAGGATCAAAGTTAACTGAAATAAAATCTTCATCAGAATTCTCTCATAAAATGCACAATTTATAATAAAATAACAAATATAACTAATTGACATCCACCTTAGTAATATAACGTATAAACAATTGAAATAATAGTAAATTCAATACTTGAAGGTGCTAAATAAATAGAATAATTTAAAAAATAAGTAATAGTTCAAAAGGTATTAATGAAAAATTATTTGAACTCATATTCAATTTATTATTCAATTACTTTTCATTTTTCATTCAAGATTCATTTTTTTAAAATTAGTACTGCTTAAAAACTCATCAACAGAGTATCATTGTTTCTATTAAAGGAAATAATTAATTTTACTTTAGATGGATGGGTAATTTATTAAAAATGATGGCAGAAGCATAATATGGACCATCCTGGTAAGCCAAAGTATTTTGCTGAACTACATGATAATTTGTTGTCTGGTTTATTAGAAGTACATATTGTAAATTTTTTTGTAACAATATATGATTTTTGTTTTCGGCAAAGGTTGCACATTCATATGTATAAACATATGGATAAGGCAAAAAGTTGTTAATATTGTTATGAATAATCAATCATTTATTGGTCTAAAGCCAAATGGCTGTTTGGATTACTGCTGTTTGTTATGTTAAAAATTTTCTGTTTGCTTACAATAGTATTTTTACTCGGTTTATTATAAGTATTGTTTAGGTGCACAAATATGCTGGCCTCCGTGGCACGATAAGTAGCATCTTGGCCTTTCATTCGGAGTTCCCGGGTTCAAATCCCAGTCAGGCATGACATTTTTACACACTACAAAAATTTTCATTCATTTCATCCTCTGAAGCAATACCTAACAGTGGTCCAAGAGGTTTAAAAAACAAAAGAGTGCACAAATATGATTATACTATTTTTGATGCGTTCGTCGTTACAGTCAGTGATGAAAATAAAATATTGAAATGATAAACAAAATCAGTTTGATAAATAAAATGTTTTGAGTAAAAAATTTATAATTAACATTCTTCAGTGACTGAAAATGTGACTGAAATTTTTACAGTTTTAAATGATTATCTTGTTTGATTAATGTACACAGGTAATTTTTTCCTAATTTTATTGCTAAGCTCATGATCTTTAATATAACCATAACTAATAATTATAGACTAAAATTTACACTGAGTGTGGCTTGTAAATGTTTTCTGTTTAGTATATTCTTTTTTTAGATACTTTGTTCAAACTTTATAGATTATTTTAGTGCTCCGTGAGTATTTCATTTATTGTATGTTGAAGTTCATATGGTTTTATAAGCTTGAAGCTTATGCATGGGAATATGGAATGGAATTTTTGTAGTGTACAAAAAATGCAGTGCCTGACTACGATTTTAAACCCAGGACCTTTTACATTAAATATCATGGCAATTATTTTACTTTTGAGGTCAGCTATTTACTTTAATGAATACGTTATTTCAGTATATAATTATGTATTTTTTAGACCATGTTACGTATGGATAATTGGGCTACCCATTGGATAATAAAGGAAATAGCTTAGTCTGGATGGATCACAGAAAACTGTAATAAAACTTTATTGGCAGATTGTCAAAAAATATAGTACTAAATATAATTTTACTATTTTATTAAAACCAATTTATGAAAAGATGCTAAATAACTAAAAAAGGTTGATATAAAGAGATAGTAATTTATTAGACATTTATTATGAGAAAGAGATCAAATCATGCCACATTATTTAACTAAATATTTTGATATTTTTTGCAGTTGTAATCTAATAATTGCATAATTAATATTTAAAAACCCTATAACGTATTTAAAATTAAATGCACCCTACTGCTTTGACTATTCCTTGGTTTCAGGTTTGATAATGACGTAATAATCATGATCTGTCAGTTGTTATCAAATGACAAAAATCCCCAAAACATGCTTAGAAGTGTTTACTTGTTTATTAACAGTCAAAGCAGTAGGCTGCAGGCATGAAAGAAGGCTTGATCCAAAAAAGGTAAAAACCATCCCTTCAGCAGGAACAGTGATTGCCACTGTTTTTTAAAGTACTTTTGACACATAATCTTCACTGACGTTTTTAGGAAGGGTTAAATGTCAACTGGACAATATTATGCATGCTTGCTGGGTTATCTAAATGAAGTAAGAAAAAACTACTGTATTTGATGGTGAGCTGGTGAAGCACCAGCTCTATTCTACAATTTTGACTGCTACATTTTTCAAATTATGCTACAGAATTCTCCCTCTCCTACTCACTTGCTTTAGCACCTTTAGACTATCTGCGGATAAAAATTGCCTGTAAAATGCTAATAAAAATCACTTGCTAAAATCTATTAATAATAAATTGTTATCTAAAAGCAAAAATATGTATTTATCTACCCTCTCTGAAGTTCCACCTTCTTTTACAGTGAGGAAATTAGGTTGAGTTATTAGTCTGCCTTGAAAAGAATAAAACAAATGAGAATTTGGATAAAAAAAAGAGTAAAAAATTTTTTTCTCATAGCCATCAACAATTGTTGAATATGTAGCAGATTTTTTTTAAGGAGGATTGTTGGATTTGAGCAGGTCAAACCTACATCCACAAAACTGATAATGGGGAAGAGAGATTAGGATGTAAGAAAGAGTTGATTTTGAGTAAATATGATTTACTCTCTGAGGAACCACAATACAAACCCCATTCAGAGGAAAACTCAGGCCCCTTCTAGGCAGTAGAGTTCCATCACATCTGCACCCTCAGAAGGTTGGAGTATTTTTACAAAGATAATAGCAGGATAATTTTACATTAGCAGTTTAAATATATGTGTAACAGAAAATTACATATCTGAGAATAAGTTACAGTATTTGTGAACGGATAACCTCACTTCCATGGAATTGTGTGGCATGAGATGTAGATCAGCTGAACTATTAACATTCAGTCAGGCTTTTGCTGAAGGTCAGAAAGTTACAAATCATGTAACTTTTTACATTAGTTAGTTAATGAAAGAAATTTTCATTTTTCTATCTCTTTTGTTTTAATGCTTATTTGTCTACTTTTTAAGTCTAAGCTGATCTCATATAAGTGCATTTGGTTATATTTTTATATTGTTTACATTCAAATAAAACCAATGAATCAAAATTGTTATCTGCTATCCAGTTAAAAATTTTGGTGTACTCTTATGTTGGTAAAGGGAAATACATCTGTAGGCAGGTATTAATTGTAAAATTTTCACATTGATCTCATGTTACCAAACTAGATTTATTAGTTTTATTTGTATCAGTGAATGATGATCTTCATAAAATAGCTTAAAGATCTTCAATTTTAAAGTTAATTGTAAACCTAAAAAGAAGAGATTAGTTATCAATGTTGTAATCAGTTTAAAAACTTTGATGGCGTGTAAATATGTGATAGAAAAATCCAATCTTTTTGTTTATTTTGAGATAATCACTGAAATTTCTGAATTTAAAATTTAAAACTGGTTTTCTTTACTTTTTCTGGATGTAGGTGGAAGAGTTTTGCATGTATTCTTATGATTGTCAGTTTATTAGAAGTTTGGAAATTTTTAGGATGTGAAAAATGCCTAATCTGCTCAGGATGATTTGAATCCAGATTGTTTCAGTTGAAAGGCAGAGATCCCATCGCTTCGCCATATAGATCTGCAAACGGGGATATATTATATAAATATCACTTTCCACATTGCAATACAAAATGATAAACTTTCAATAAAAATTATAACATTTTTCTATATATTTTGTAAACCCTCAGTGTATTTTGTAATATTGAGTATTGACCTTAATACTGATCATTTAAAGGGCTATTTTGGGTTCTAAATATCTTGATCTCATTCTATATAAACAGATTTGAAAGCTATGGACCCTGCTGCCTAAATTAAAAATTGCATGTTTTTAAACAATAACATTTCCACTCGTTCTACACTATTTACGCTCTTTCCTTGTCATTTTTTTACCTTTTTTTCCTCCCAGGAAACACTATTGGGATCCATACAGTTCTTGGGTTTATACGTGACTTTGTTACCTCTCCTGAGGTTGCAAGTTTAGCAGAATATTGGTTATACTATCCGCAGACAAAAGCCAGGATTACACAATGTAGTAGTTGTAATTTAAAAAAAAGAAAATAATGGTATGGTGAAAGCAGAAATGTGTGTAATTATCAGTTACATGGTATGTACTCAGTTGCCATAACATCTGCAGTAGAGACAGAGAAAATGTTTTATCTCTTATTTTCTTTTAGGTAAAAGGAAAATATTTTTTTTGGCATATGTATGGATTGGAGAATATAGAATTGAGAGTATCAAGAATAATTCATGTGGGGACAACCTTACATGAGGAGGATTATAAAATATAAAATTTTGTAATAAAACAAGAAACTTTTAATTTATATTAGCATACAAATATTAGTGACGTAAGTATGTGAAAGTAAAAATTAAATAAAATCAAGTAGAGTATAGCAATTTTGAAGATGCTAATTGAAAAATATACAAGTTCACATTTAATTGGACAGATGGAAGAATGTAAAAACCTCAGGACTATTTAATTTAATTAGTAGTGTTTAAAAACTTAATATATTAATGTTTGTTTGTTAATGTAAAAGGAAATGATTAAATTTTAAATAAAGTGGTAAGAAAACTTATAGGTAGTAAATTAATTTATTTAAAGTGACAGTGGGGCCTTAATAATACCCTTCCTTGCAACCCAAGTGATATTCTGTACAGTGCAAAAATATTGTTTTCTGATTTTATGGACTAGATAATATTGTTGTTTTTTTTTTTTTTAAATTGAATGAATTTTTTTATTTTATTTTCAGTAATTCTTTAAATCATATATTGGGTGGTAAAGTATGGTCTGAATTTCTTCTTCTTGATTGAGGATTGGCATTTATAATGATCCCTCATTAACGCTTTTGATTATATTTTTTTATTATGGGAGATCATCAGGTTGGAAACAAATCATTAAATGTTTTACACTGAGAAATATAAACAAAATAAAGTTGCACTACTTTGTTTTTGACATTTAAACCTTTTTCCTTTATTAGAACAACACCCTCAGCATTTATTTTGTATTTACTTGCAAAGCTCTGTGTTCTGTTCCACTTGTGCCGTCGGGTGCTGCGCTGCTACCTAGCGAGGGCTAGGGCTCTCTGACAAGCTTGGTCAGGGGCTTTCTCTGATCACGCAATGCTCTTCGTCATAATACCGCAAGGAGTGGTCATTATGACATAGCGACTTCTATTCATTCGGCGCCCGAATCCTGCAAGAAGCAGTTGTGTTGCAAATTCAGTCCGGATGGACATGTTCAGATAAATGCTTAGTTTGTTAGTATAAATAAAATGTTATTAAGTTCAATTATATGTGTAAAGTTATGTATTAAATGTTCAATTACACATTATCAAAATGCCAGGATGACAAGATATTAAATAACAATTCAATAAGCAACAAGGCGTTGTTTCAATTCATCACCTGTGAAAATACAGTTCAACCTCACTCTAAAATCTACCACAACGTGTTAACGGTTCTTAACTCTCTGTAACAGATTGTTCTTAATATTCTGTAACATTTAAAAATAAAGTTCCCCATGTTCTATGAGTTGTATCAGGAAAATTTTATTGTGATCTCAGAATGTAGCGGTGAAAACGTTTGGTTCAGAAGTGTTTGCTTGAAACCTTATACTTGATTGTTTCCTTACTTGCTAGATGTACAGGTTGGTTTTGCTGTTGAGATTGTTACTTCTTCTCTTTTTACATAAATTTGACACATGACTCATCTTTCAATAAGTTCTGACAGTGCATTTATTCCTTTTTATTATATCATCCAAGGAGTGTCAAGGACATATCCTTTCTTTGACTTTTGTCCACTCCAGTCAATTTTTTTTACCGTACACAAGACTTACAGAAACCAAGTCTGTCATGTCATTTAGTCAGACTCAAAATTTGTGAAAATTCATTTGAAAAATCTTGACATAATCAAATGTAATTTGTTAAGGATGCTCAACTTTTTAAACTATTTCATCAGGCACAAACTTGTGTCACTAGTTCTCTCAGTGTACATTTGTGTACCACTCTTTGAAATGTTTACACCAGTCTCATATATTTGTCTCTAGAAAACATTATGATAAAAGTGACACAGAGATATATGGAATCTGGGTAGGACTACGTTCTTTGCTTGCAAAAAATTAATCTGCCCAGAAAACATCAATTGCAGTATTCATATTTCATTGATTGCTACCTTTTCAGTGATGAACTAAATGGGTAGTGGCAATGATTTTATGGAAACTTGTTTGTTTTAACTAACAAATCATATTTTTGATTATGCTTCATAAAAGGTCATAGTAATAATTGATTATAATTTTACACTAATTATGGCAAATTGATTTTTTGTTTTTATATTTTACATAACAGCTTTTATAAAAAGATTAATTTATGCTTCATGTTTTCTATTAAATATAGTAGTTAATAATGTTTCTGTCACTTTATTTTTTAACTTTGTTCTACGTATGAATTGGACAAAAATGTTTGTAATATATAGAAAATATTGTGTACTAGCTGGTCAGGGCTTGCTTTGCTCGCCTGGCTGTAGCCAGGGGGATGCGGAGCCCTGTACCCCTTACGCATTCATTCTCATGGTTGTGGGAATAATCAATATTTTAAAATATTTTCTAAAGAAAAAAAAAATTAATCATTTTACTTCATTATATTTCTGTACCCATGGTGAGAGAAATATAATGAAGTAAAAGGATTAATTTTTGTTTCTTTAATGAATTTCTTAACACACCCCTCGATCTATTCCTTAAAACCTCCCCTAGGATAATATGAATGTGTCCTGAAAATTGAAAGCAATGGGTTGGTTGGTTCTCATACAATGCTGTTGCAAACAAACAGACAAACTTTTGCTTTTGTATGTTTTTTTTGCTATCAGTCATTTGACTGGTTTGATGCAGCTCTCCAAGATTCCCTATCTAGTGCCAGTCATTTCATTTTGGTATAGCCCCTACATCTTGCATCCCTAAAAATTTGTCTTACATATTGCAGATGTTGCCTGCCTACAATTTTTCCCATCTACCTGCTCTCCAACATCAAAGCGACTATTCCAGAATGCCTTAATATGTGGCCTATAAGTTTGTCTCTTCTTTTAACTATCCTTTTCCAAAAACTTCTTTCTTCATCAGTTTGCCACAACACCTCTTCATTTGTCACTTTATCTACCCATCTGATTTTTAACATTCTCCTATAGCACCACATTTCAAAAGCTTCTAATCTTTTCTTCTCAGGTACTCTGATTGTTCAAGTTTCACTTCCATGTAACACTATGCTCCAAACATATACTGTCAAAAATGTTTTGCTGATGTTTAAATTAATTTTTGATGTAAGCAAATTATATTTTGACTGAAAGCTTGTTTCGCCTTTGTTATTCGGCATTTTATATTACTCCTGCTTCATCCATTTTTAGTAATTCTACTTCCCAAATAACAAAATTCTTCTACCTCCATAATTTTTCTCTTCCTATTTTTATATTCAGTGATCCTTCTACATTATTTCTTTTACATTTCATCACATTCATTTTGTTTTTGTTAATTTTCATGCATTAGTTCTTGCATAGGACTTCATCCATGCCATTCATTGTTTCTTCTAAATCTTTTTTACTCTCAGCTTCAATAACTATATCATCAGCAAATCGTAGCATCTTTATCTTTCCATCTTGCACTGTTACTCTGAATTTAAATTGTTCTTTACCATCATTAATTGCTAGTTCTATATAAAGATTAAAAAGTAATGGGGATCAGACTCCCTTTTTTATTAAAGCTTCTTTCTTTGATAATTACTGTTGCAGTTTATTCCTGTAAATGTTAGCAGTTGTTCTTCTATCTCTCTATACTTCTAAACATTTCTAAACATTTAGGGTTCATAAATGTTTTAAAATGTTGAACATTTTCTAACATTTATGAACCCTAAATGTTTTAAAATGTTGAACATTTTCTTCCAGTCTATGTTACCAAATGCCTTTTCTAAGTCTAAAAATGTCATATATGTTTGTTTGTTTTTCTTCCTTCTACTACTATTAATCTGAGCGCTAAAATTGCTTTCCTTGTCCCAATACTTTTCCTGAAACCAAATTAGTCTTTTCCTAAAACTTCTTCCACTCTCCTCTCAATTCTTCTGTACTGAATTCTAGTGAAAATGTTTGGTGCATGGAGTAGTTAAGTTAATTGTTCTGTATTCTTCACATTTATCAGCTCCTGCTTTCTTTGGTATCATGACAGTAACACTCTTTTTGAAGTCTGATGGAACTTCCCCCTTTTCATAAATATTAAACATCAGTTTGTATAATCTACCTATTGCTTCCTCACCTACTCTGCAAAGTAATTCTGCAGGTATCCCGTCTATCCCAGGAGTCTTTCTGCTATTCAAATCTTTTAATGCTCTATTTAATTCAGATCTCAGTATTGTTTCTCCCATTTCATCCTCCTCAACTTCCTCTTCTTCCTCCATTTTCTAATTCATTTCCTCCGTATAACTCTTCAATATATTCCACCCATCTATCGACTTTACCTTTCGTATTATATATTGGTGTACCATCTTTGTTTAACACATTATTAGATTTTAATTTATGTACCCTAAAATTTTCCTTAACTTTCCTGTATGCTCCGTCTATTTTACCAATGTTCATTTCTCTTTCCACTTCTGAACACTTTTCTTTAATCCACTCTTCTTTCGCCAGTTTGCACTTCCTGTTTATAGCATTTCTTAATTGCCCATAGTTCCTTTTACTTTCTTCATCACTATCATTCTTATATTTTCTACGTTCATCCATCAGCTGCAATATATCGTCTGAAACCCAAGGTTTTCTACCAGTTCTCTTTATTCTGCCTAAGTTTGCTTCTGCTGATTTAAGAATTTCCTTTTTAACATTCTCCCATTCTTCTTCTACATTTTCTACCTTATCTTTTTTACTCAGACCTCTTGCGATGTCCTCCTCAAAAATCTTCTTTACCTCCTCTTCCTCAAGCTTCTCTAAATTCCACCGATTCATCTGACACCTTTTCTTCAGGTTTTTAAACCCCAATCTACATTTCATTATCACTAAATTATGGTCACTATCAATGTTTGCTCTTGGATATGCTTTGTAGTAGACGAGTTGATTTCTAAATTTTTGTTTAACCATGATGTAATCTATCTGATACCTTGCAGTATCACCTGGCTTTCTCCATCTATATTCTATTATGATTTTTAAACTGGGTGTTGACAATTGCTAAATTATATGCGCAAAATTCAATAAGGGCGGCCCCCTCTTTCATTCCCTTTGCCCAACTCATATTCACCCACAATATTTTCCTGCCTTTTCCGATGCTTGCATTCCAATCTCCAGCTATTGTTAAATTTTCATCCCCTTTTAATTGCTTTGTCAATTTCTTCATATACACCTTATCATCATGGGCACTTGTAGGTATATAGATAACAGTCATTGTCGGCTTAGGTTTTGATTTTATCTCCTTACTACAATGATTCTGTCACTAAGCTTTTTGAAGTACTCTACTCTCTTTGTATATAAGAAGGTATATAGATTGATTTTTATGAAATATGAAGAGTGTTTAAAAGAAACTTATCTTTGTACAAGCTCTCATCGTTTTGAATGCTGGTTTTTCTCTTTTTCTTCTCTTACTTAATCCTTTAATCCTTAGTAGGTACCTAGAAATTGATAAGCCAGTTTCTACATTCTGTTTTACCTGCAGAGAGCTATGAAGAAGCATTTCCTAGTTGGAGATAGTGGCTCTACCTGTTAAACTTGTCGAAACAGGTGGCCCACTTTTAGTAGATTTCATAAGAAAGCTATCTATTGTAATGGGTACTATGATTCAACTTCCAGAAAATTTCAACATATCTTTTCATTTCACATCCCCCAGACCCCAAAACCACCGTCAGCTCAAAACGTTTTTATGTACATTTTATACAGATATCTCTATATGTATATAGTTTTCTTTCTTTGGTTTTTTTCTTTCTTGTGGACACGTTAACTGCTGTAATTTTGCATCAATCACTTTCAAATTGTTCCTTAAAATAACTTGTCCAGAAATCTTGGTCGAGTTCTTTAACAGCCAGAATTGGACCATGGGGGTGGAAATGGCTTTTTTAAAAACAAAATATCGCTATAATTTCTTATTAAGTAAAATATCTAACTCGTTTAAATTTCCTACTATTCTTTGGATAAGGGCCTAAACCTTATTTAAGTACATTTTTTAATATCCCCAACCATTGGCCCAGGGGATTGAAAAAATGGGGTTTCAAAGGCAAAAAAGAAACATACCTCCCTTAATGGGCACATTATCGAATCGGTTTAAAGCGGTCATTAGTCCTCTAAACATTACCTAAAACTTTTGTCTGAAACTATTTTTGATATGACTAACCCTGACGGTAAGGGATGACCAAAATGTTGCTGGAATTGTAAGAAGATGGGGCTTGTCGTATGCTAAACATGTGAGACTTTTTTCACATGCAACCATTGTTATATTCAGTAAATTTGAGGTTTTTCTTAACTTTAAGGTTGAAATATTTTTTATCCCCTACTTAGCACCGGTGAAATCGACCTCTTCTTTTCAGCATGCCGAAAGGGATTTTTTATCTGGTGGTTGCATAAAGACCTGAGTTGTGGTTTATATGAATGATAGGTAAAGTCAGCCAGCCCTGTTACGTCTTTAATCATAAAATAAAAGTAATATTTAAAACTTCATAAAAACTCATTTCATTCATCGTTATTTGAAAGTTTGTTACGTTAGTTGTGTGAAATTTTTATTGATTGTATGCAAATTATTAATTGATAAATGGCTTCATGTAATACTTGATGAGTTATTTAATTATTCAAGAACTAGTCATAACTCTAAAAAATAATACTCAAATCATTTCATTAAAAATAATAATTGAGACAAAGTTTATTATTTTCTTTAATCACATTTTATAAGCTTTTATCTGTTTATATTGCTGTAATTGCTGATGAATTATGTACTGGGCGCCTTATCCCTCCACGTTTTAGATAACTGGCAGACTAACCTTGGTTGGCTACTTAATGGTGAAAGTGAACATGAAAGAAATTTACTTCACACTCTAATGAATGTTACTTGCTGTGTGTTAATGTTCTTAATTATTACTATTATTATTACTACTTAGATGTTATAGTATATACAACTACAGCTGTCAGTACTAAAAATCAATATTTCATTAAAAAATACTTCTATTATGAAGAAAAGAAAGGTGATTTTTTTAACAGATTTTTCTTTCACTGTAAGATAGTTATTAAAATCACTAAAGATTTAGTTTATTTAAAAAAATATATATATCTACACATAACAAAATTCAACAAATTAAAAAAAAAATTCTTTACAGATTACTTCTGAACAATTAAATTAATGGAGGTAAACTACACTAACTTAATGTAATTTAATTAATCAAGATAAACTTGAATAATATGTTGAATGCAATGTGTAATTTCTCATAGGACAGATTCAATGAAATTTTACTATTTACTTGGCATTGTACATTCCAATCTTGTTCTTCAATTTTAAGGTTGTATCACATTTTTTTCAGATTTAAGATTTTTTTTTGTTCTGTCACAGAATCTTAATACCACTTCACATCATCCCGTATTAGTTTATTTAATTTGCAATGTTCTCACGTACGATTACATTTTTAAATGCTTATACTTTTTCTAGTTTTTTTGTTATTCATGTTTTCCTTTTTTTTATCTTTATTGGTCACATTGAACCACTTGAGTTTTACCATGTTCACTTTTTCTTTGAAGGTTGTGCAGTCTGGTTCTTACGATCCAGCCAGTACTTTCCATCCGTTCTGATCATAATTTTCTCAATTCATCTGAAATCCCTGTAGCCTTTCTGTATGTAATTTCTGCTGTTTATCTGTAAATATTAAGCGAGGTATTAATTTTACGTTCTCTGCATCTGTAATTTTGAGTCCGATTTCTTTTGAGATCTTGCTGAGTTTCTTAGATCCATTTTCCTTTTTTATAAAATGCTAAAAAAAAAAAAAAATTATAATATTTTTAAAAACATATTTAAGATTCCTAAATGGTAAAAAAGACTTAGTAAATGTTAATTTTTAAACCTTTCTTGTCTAGCTCATTTTGTTATCAGTTATTCAGTTACATTGAACATTAAAAAAGGGCTTTATTTATCGGTATATTACTCCAATGTTTTACAATGAATGACACCTTTGGCATAGTCTTTTGAATATCATGTGGCCAGCACATAGTAAAATGCAGTAAAAGCCTAAAGCAGAGCAGAATTTGTTAATTTTTAAATATTGAATTCAATGTAGATTATACAAGTAGTATAAAACATAGTCCAAATTGTACAAAACTTTTGTTTTACATCTGTGCTACTCACATGATTTAGGTATTCCCAATAAAAACAGAGTGCTTGTGCAAATATGTTAACTGTAATATGCAGGTATTATAGAGAAGAGTATTTTAGTCGAATTTAATATATTTGAACAATAAAATTTAGTGATATTTTATTTTATAAAAAAAAGCATACTAAATTGAATAATAGTAACAGTTCAAATGTACATTTAAGAATATATTAAATCAGTTTCTTAATTGCTTTAAAAGCACCATTTATGATACTACCTCTGAGGAATATATTAATTCATAGTCCCCAAAAAAAAGATATTATAGAAGCATATTATATTTAGAAAGTTAGTTAGGATTTTAATTTGCAGAATTGTAAATAACATTTCATCATTTTCTGCCTTTTTACAAGCAGGAGCATAATTCCTGATGTAAAATGTTTGTTATAAAAAAAAATTAATCTTATGATATAACACCAAATTGTTTAATAAAACATTTGTTAAAAAACATACTTTAGTATGTTTTCAGTTTTTTCTGTTCCTGTCCTTAGTGTTGGTGTTGCTCTTTTTACACTGACATCACCTAATCAAAGTATAAGCTATGAAGGATAATGGCGAAAGGTTTTTTGTTTTAGATTCTTTTGTTCTATTTGAAACAATTTGTCTAAGTGTTATACTACTTATAAATTCTGCTATTAAAGATAATTATATTTTTATAGTTCTATAATCAATTTTATGTTCATTATTAATCATTTGTATTATAATTAAAGGAATAGTTCAGTCTTTTATTTGTCAGGTTTTTTTTTGGTTTATTTCAAACAGTCCTTCAGAGGACAAATAAATATTTTAATTCTTTCTGTTCTGATTTTCCCTCTTTCTTCAGAATTCTTTCACTATCCTTTGTTTTTAATTCTTCTGGCCAGCACATGCACTCTCTATTCGTTTTTGCATTCACAAGAAGATATTCTGCAGATTTTTTACTAGATTTTTCTGTCTTGACAATCTTTTATTTCAGTATTTGCTTTTTTTTAGATCTTCTTTTACTTGTCTTATGTATGGGGGCGAAGTTGTATAATTCTAAAATTCACCAAAAAGTTTTTTGTTCGATCTGTCTGAATCTATTCGAATAATATGTCCCACAAATTTTAGTCTTCTTTTTCAGGTTGTGGTTTCTAAATCTTCAAAAGTGTTATCCATTTTTTCTTCTTTAATTTTGCAAATTTCTTTATTTGACTTCATTCTGTATCCATCTTTCATTTTTCTTGGGCCGTGGATTGTTGTTAAAATTTTCCTTTCAGTTTTAAAAGTGATTCTAGGTTTATTATATTGGAGGGTTCTGTCCCATAGAGGATTACTGGTTTCAATACTGCATTATAATGTCTCAGTTTTGTTCTTATAGATACATTTTTCTTGTTGTACATATTTTTTAGTTAAAAATTACAATCTCTCAAAACTATTTTTCTACTTTCAAACACCTTCTTATCTGAACCATTTGAGGATATTATTTTGTGTAGATATTTAAATTTATCTGTGTATTTAATTTTCCCAAGTTTGGTTTCTATACATGTTTTTTTTTGTTAAAAATTTTCTCATTATTTCTGATTTAGAAAAGGAAATTTACAAACCTGCTTTTTCTGCAAGTATTTTCATATCCTCTACTTGAGAAATAGCCTCTTTTTCTGAATTCCCTCTTTTTCTGAATTCACAAGCCAAATCATGTGTGAAAGCTAAACAATTTATTCTTATTTTTCCTTTCTATGCCATGATTCCAAAAGCAGATTTGTTAACATTCCAAAATGTTTTCAGTATTTTATCTAATACTAGGTTAAGTATAAGGGAAAGGCCATCACCCTCTCTCAGACATGTTTTAATTTTGAAAGGATCGCTGATTTTGCTTAAAAATGTTATTTTTGAGAATGTGTTTGTTAATGTGTAGTGTTACTGTAATTAAATTTATAGCATTCTGATCGACCCTATATTCTTTCAGTGTTTCAATAAGAGTTTCCCTGTGTACAGAATCATAGGCTATTTGAAAATAAACAAATGCTATAAATATTGATTTTGATCTTAACATCTGGTTTCTAATGATTAATTTCAAACTTAAAATCTGTTCTAAACATGACCTATCCCTTCTGAAGCCTCCTTGAAACTCACCTAACTTTGGATCAGTTTAAATTTATGATCTGTTTAGTAGTAGTTTAGAGAAATTGTTATATGTTACTGTTAAGTGGGCCTCTGTAATTATTCACATATTTTTTATCATTCTTTTTGTGAAGAGGATGGATAATTACAGTTTACCAATCTTCAGGGATTTTTTCTTCGTGCCGAATTTTTCCAAAAGGTTCTACTGTTTCCAAAAGAAAATCTATATTGGCTAATTTAATAGTTTATTTTTTTCTTCCAAATTTGATGGTATGGAATTTTGTTTTGTAGGGTTTAGTCAAAATTTAAATTAGTTTTTAGGGTTTTGCAGTTTAATAAATTTCTGAAATATTCTGCTAGGATTCACTATTCTCTTTATTATTTGTGGCTAGAGATCTGACTTTTCTTTTAAAGCATAAGTTTGGTGGGTTGTAGTTTGTGATTTTACTTTTAAACATTTTGTAATTTACAGTATTCTTTTTAAAATTTTCATCTAATTTTTTAATTTGTTTTTTATGAGATTTCTTTCTTTCTTCTCTCAGAATTTTGTGTGTCTTAGCTTCATCAGAATTTGTAGGTTATTCTTTTCTTTTTAGAATTCAGTTCTTCCATGCCGGGAATCCTTTTTCTATAGTCAATTCATGTTTAGAATTTCACCATGGGTGCTTTTTATAGACCATGGGTATTGTAATAGACCAGCTTCCCTGGCAATCTAATAAACTGTCTTGAATTTCCTTCCAGTTTTGGGGATTATTTGGTAGGATCTTGTTCTGGAATTCCTTTTTAATCGTTTCTAGGATTTTTTAGTCTAATTTTGGGATTTTAATTTTAGCTTTTCATTTTAAAACTGGAATAAAATTCATTAGTTAGATGTTATGTTAAACGATTTTCTAATGCTAACATTATGAATTTCTTTATAACAGTCTTTAGAGATCACACATGATCTAACTGAAATTCTCTCATGCAAGGATTTGGAGAAATTCACATTTTCTTTTTATTAGGTTTAGCTTTAAAATTGGTTGAAATTATTTTTAGGTTAAACATTTTTACAGATCTGGATTAATCTTTCCCCTTTTTTTATTTGTTTTTTTATGGGCTGAATACTTTCCAGTTATATTTTTAAATCTTCTTTCTCTACCCAGCTGGGCAATGAAATCTCCCAGTAGAATTAATATTATTTTTAGAAATTTCAATTATTTCATTTTCTAGAGTATCCCAGAGTTCCTCTACTTTTTCTGGGTCTGTTGTATTTTCTTGTTTTATTGGGGCATGGACATTAATTAAAATATATTTCTTATTTACAGATTTGAAATCTGTTATGTAGTTTTGAAATTTGGAATCTACTATTTGTCAGGTTTATTGTTGATTATTTATTAATTTTAATTTTCTGAATGGTATTTATATATAATGAAATGTTTTATTTGCGCTAATAATAAGGATATCTGTTATATATTTAATATAAATTGTAACATACAAATAGTTCTTTAATTTTCTGTTTAGCCTCCAGAACCATTGTAAGGTATTACTTTGGAGGATGATATGTGTGAATGTAAATGAAGTATAGTCTTGTACAGTCTCAGGTCAACCATTCCTATGATGTGTCATTAATTGAAAACCTGCCCACCAAAGAACACTGGTATCCACAATCTAGTATTCAGATCCATATAAAATTAACTGCCTTTACTAGGATTTGAACCTTAGAACTCTCGACTTTAAAATCAGCTGATTACAATGACAAATTCACCATTAGACCAACACGGTGGGGTAACACAAATAATTCATCAGTTACTATTGTGACATGAAACTGGAAAGTAACTGTATTCTTAGATAAAAGGGTAGTAATTCCCATTTGATTGATTTTTTTAAAAATGGTTACTAGTTTTATTCTGATATAATGTAATTGTCAGTTTGTTAACAGTGGTTATATTTAACCATTAATTAAAGCACCATCAGTTCTTTAATTAAGAACCCATTAAAACGATAAGTGACCGTCATTTGACGTTTTATATTTAATGCATGTAAAAATTGATTTGTGTTATTTATTTTCTGCAATCAGTTTAATTAAGATAGTTTGTGGTGTTCTTATAGACACCACATTTTGAAGATTGCGTTTTGTTTTAATTAATTGATAAATTACCACCCCTGATATTAGAGTTGTAATCACACCAAACATTTCAAATGTTATTTCTACTAGTATGTGTCAGTGCTGCCTCACATTGATTATTTCATAAACTTTCTCTATAACTTAGGATCTTGTTGCACCAATAGGTTTGCAGGAAATGGTCACGTGACATTCTAGTTGTCGTGAGTCGTGGTGGATAAACTTGTGTGTGTGGGTATGCCTTGTCATCAGTGAAATATTGTGGATTATTTACTATTTCTTAGGAAAATTAGAAATGTAAGTGTATTAAATAATACTGAAAATTATGCGTTTACGTTTGTAATATATTTATTCTAAAATAAGTTAGATTATTTGGATCTATTGAAGTATTGCATCGATCTTCTTTCTGGTCATACATTCATTAGCCGCCATTTTCCTAGTGTTTCAAGAACTGTGTGATTGTAAAAGTATTTATTCATGTTCGGATATCTCAAGAACAATAACATTTAGCCATCATTTTATTCTATTTAGATATTTACATACACTCTAATTAATGCCACTTAAGTTTGATGTTGTAAGCGTATAGTGAAAAGATGTGCGTAATGTCCGCTGCTCGGGGATAGTTTTTCCTCGATTGATTAGTTCACTTCACAGTTACATTTTACCAATAAATTTATCCGAAGTTGGTATGCTTATTCGACAATTATTAGCACTCTGATAAGGTACTTAATTTAAGATTTCTCACTAGTAAAAATATTGACTTGTGTCATTTTGTTTCTTAATTGTTTGATTTTATGATGTCTACTTGTCCGCTCCGTTAACAATTTCAGTCATCCGCATTTTATTATTTACAGTAGCATTTGCTTTATTTATTTATAATTGTTAACAACTAGTACAATCATCTAGTACTAGATATTTGTGTTACATCATGATCAATAGGTGTGGGCTGCAATTAATGTCATGACATCCCGTTTAATTGTCATCGATTCCCCTCAATAATTAGGTTCATATACTAAAATTTCTTAAGTATTTTTTACGGATTATAGTTGTTTTATTATTCATTCTATCAATCAATGCGAATAAGTATTATTCAAGTCAGATAATTTATATGTTAATGTTTTACATCACCTACTTATACATTTCTATTTTAATTTTATAGGCTCATTTTCTCCCAAGTTATTTGTTTCATGTGAATATGACAGGGTTTCATATCTGCTGCCAATGGTTTTTAAAAAATATCTTCATTATCACTAATTACTTTTTAATGAGTAGTTAAAAGTTTTTTCATATGTAATTTTTTAAACCTAGGATTCTCCAGTTAGTGATAAGTTGCAGGAAGCAACATTAATTAACAATATTGCCTAAGTAAACTATTTAAATGTATCGTTTGGTATTTATTGTTGTGGCATTAAACAGCATCATTAAACTTTATTTTTAAATTCAATTATGTTTTTATAGATTGGTTGTAAAGAATATTTGTTTAATAGTCTAATACTTATTAAAGATATGATGAGCTGAAGAAGTTAGCTTGGAATTTAACTCTTCTCATTACCCAAAACTTCTAGTAATTATGTAGCACTTTCACAGAGTTACAACCCTCTACATTTATGGTACCTGGATTATTTCTATTAAATGCATGTGTTTTTTATTTAATATAGGAACTTTTTCTTTCTTCTCAATTCATGTGATTAGTAATCAGTTATTATCATACTTATCCTGTTACCCAGTGAGTTTCTCCCCTGAACTTGAAATACAGGTGGCACACAAAATAATCCATCATTTGGTTTTGTTAAAAAATATTTATTTGAATTGCAATACAGAAAAAAGTAAAATACAACGTGTTTGCTATATACCTGGAAATTATGTTCTGCTTATTATGTGTAATATGACTACAATCACATCTAGCAACTTCCAACACGAACTGCTATGTTTTTAATGAAATAACTCGACAACACATCATCGATTATCTCATTGCACACCTCAATGATCAACTCTCACAGTTTCATCACTTTATGAGGATATTTAGGGAAAGTTTTTTCCTTTAGAAATCCCCAAAGAAAATAATCACATGGACTGTTTGGGGGCCAGTTCTGTCCATACGCAGAACAATTAGGAAATTGGTTTGAAATTAGGTTTGCATTAAAAGTTTCATGAGAAAGTCTAAAACAGTGTTAGCTGTGTATAGTCTGGCTCCATTCTGCATGAACCACTCATTTTCTAATTGAAACCCTTTTGCAAGAAGGTGTGGAACAAAATTACTACGCAGCATGTTTAGGTAACGTTCACTGTCTGTTCAAAAAGAATGGCCCTATTACCCCTTGGCTTTAGATAGTGGCCCATACCATAATTCTTAGAGTGTGATGCACCTTTTCATGAAGCACATGTGGATTTTCAGAAGCTCAAAAATGCCATTTTGTTTATTAACAACCCTCTAGATGAAAATGTGCCTAATCTGAATACCAGACATTGTTCAACAAAACGTCTTAGTTCACAGCCCATTCATGGAATGTCATTCTTTTATGTTTGTTGTAAACTGTTAATTTAGGGAACACTGTTATTTTGTACAGATATTAATGCAAAATCAGTTTTTAAAATTCGCTGCACAGATTGCCTAGAAATCCCAAGTTGTGCTGCTGCTTTTCTTGTTGATATGCTTGAGATCCTCAGCAACGCTACTCTTGACAGCTTTATCATTCTGTGGAGAACAAACATTGGCATACCATTGGTGCTTTCTCTCAATTACTAAACCAGCAGTATTAAATTTTTCATAAAGTCTATGTATTGTTTTAAATGAGGGTGACCGCAAAGTTTGAAAATGTACATGAAACCATCTTTGTGTAAGCACCACACTTTTCGTTTTATTAAAAAACAACACAGTCTTTACACACTGTTCAGTAGTCAGTCTTCCTTTGTCAGCCATCTTGGAATGATACACAAATAGCGCATCCAGAAAGAGAAGAAACTAATATCCATGAACTGCTGTTACCTCTGCTAACATAAAACATATTTATAATTAATTATTAACCTAAATAATTATTGCCAAAAAACATTTGGGGTCATTTTGGGCACCATCCTGTTGTTGTAGATTGATTGTTTTTAGATTCATCTCATTTTGTGCTCCTTTTCTGTGCCCAGTTTGCAGCTTTCACTCAATTTCATCACCCTTCCATCATTGGTAATATTGATAGAAATGTCCCTTCCTGTTTTATGATTTTTGGCCATCCACTTAAGTGTGTCCAGTTCATAATTTGAATGATTAAACTTGTAAAATTTCAATTTCTTTTTTGGTTAATTTTCATATCTATTGATAATTCTCACCCATGTTTAGGATTTTCTAATGAGATTAATTTGTTCATAATTGTTTTTTTTTCTAATCTCTATTTTATCTTTTAATTTTCTTGTTATAGCACATTCTGCATTTCTCACTTATCTGTTTTATTTTTTCTAATCATTCTCTTCCTTTCTAATTTTAGGTCAATACATTTCCTTTTATGACCAAATTAAATAATTTTTTGTATGTTAGCATCTGATCATTTACCTTCATCTTTTTAAAAGTATTCTTTCACAAATGTCTTTTAGACATAATTTAAAATTTCTTTGTTTCATTGACCTAATTTCAATATTTTTCTCAGGTATTGCATTTTAAGTGCCCCTATGAGCCCTTACTTTCCTATTGTTTGTATCACTGATTTTATTGACTGAAATAACTTAACATAAAATACTTTTTATAATAAAATATTTTGCTGTTACTTAAATTTTATAGATATTGCTACATTTTCTTTTATGTCCATTAAAGCTGTTGCGAGTTGTATCAGTCAGTGTTTCATCTCTCTTACTTCATTCATCCTTTCTAAAGTTAAATCCTTAAAACATAGGGCTACTTCATTTATGGTTGTTTTGTTTTGCAACTACTACTGTCTCTTACTAGTTCATTCACATTTCATTAAATTGGTTTTGATGTTTTATATTTTTGATTTTAGTATTTCTGTTGGCAGTCGAATCTGTATGTTAACCTCTGGTCCTTTGTCAGATATCGTTCATCATTATGAAATTCTTATTGTAATCCAATATCAAAATCTATACCACTGGATGTTTTTCATCATTTAAAAAATAAATTATATATTTTTACATTGCTCTGTTTTATTTAATTAATTACTAATCCGTAGACAGCAACTTATTATTTTTCTTTTTTTACTAACATACCAAATATTGCAATATATATGTTTCAAATCAAGTGGAATGGCATATTGTAATTAGATTTGTGTTAAACAATAATGGTCTAAGTGATTATGTTGTGATACTTGCAATCAAAAGTCAGTCCATAAATCTGGTAATGTTTAAAAAATTATAAAAGAAAAGCTACAGATAACTTTCATTCTGATCAGTGTTGAGAGTTAATTATATTATATTCATTGAAATAAAGACCTTTTCAATTTCCTCACACCAATTGCTATAAAAACCCCTTAGTTGAAACTGATAATTCAAACTGAATAAAATAATGAGTTCCCTTTAATTTACCCTTAAATATTATAATCCGAAAAGCTCTCTGAAAGCACAATAAAACCTTGTTTATCTGACATCCATGTAATTGGTCTGTCCACTTTTGCATTGGGTCAAAGAAATATACTTTTCTCATATGATCACTTATCTACTACCAATATGCTGCTACTCTATTGAATTTTTATAGACTAGGGCTTGAAACTAGTTGTACTAGCCTTTTATTTCTTCTCTGAAGTGTTTGATTCTTAATAACTTATCCCAAAATTATGTTAAAAAATCAAGGGTAGTTGTATTTTATTCCCAAATCTCTTAATCTATATAATCTCATTTCATTGTTGAAGTTTTTCTTTAATGCCCTTAATTAATCAATTAGAGATCGCTAATTTTAATCCCTTGAATATATTAAGTGAACTCTTTAAATGTACAAAACTCATTGGAGTCTAAATGTTGCATATTTTTATACTAAATTTTTTTCACAGGCAGTTACAACTTCTTTTTCCTTTCCCCAGCAAATAAAGCTAACAGCTCTATTTTCTTACTCTGTATCCTTCCACCACTCAGTTGTGGATTTTTTATATTTTGCATTGTTTTTTGCAGAAGCTTTGTTTGTTGCTTCACATATCTGTCGCAGTCTTTCTTTTGATTTTATGCATTTAAAGCATGAAAAATTCAAGTATCTGTAGTCAGAGCTGCTTTCTCTTACAGTATTATTAAGTATTGACAGCTTCTTTGGTTAACTGATTATAGGTGATTATTAGAGAGTTCAACATCTGTCATTCAGTGGCCTTGGCATGATAATATGCAACAGTATATTGGGATCCATCTGGAAGACAGCAGGAATCCACTTGATTTTTAACTTTCCGTAGTATGTTTTCATAGGATACTAGTTGTTATTGTTAAAAATTGTCAAGCTAATTTTGGGAATTATTTACTTTAATTTCATGTCTCCCACTACTGTTACAGTTACGTTTCTTAAAATGCATACAGGCGGTATTCAATTTGAAAGAAGTAGTAATCAAATCCAAAGTTTTTCCCAGTTCTTTTATGTAAACTTTATGACTTTATTATCAAATTTGATAACGGGTGAAAGTTTTAATAGCTTTATTTGCCAGAATGTATGAACATTTTTCAAGGAAAACTGATATCTACCCAAAGTAACTTAAAGATTTGAAATTTGTATAAAAGCAAAAAAAATTTACAAAAAAATAAATGTTTGCTGTGGAAATAAATATCTGGTGTTAAAAGAAGTTCTATGAAATAAATTTCATTTATTTCCTATTTTTGCAACCAACAGCTAATGCCTGATAAAACCACTGATGAGAACTGAATTCTAGTGTGAAGTGATTAGCCTGACTGGAATTTTAACCTTGCAATCTAATTTGTAGGAGAGCTGATAAGTAGCTTTTTATTTAGTTGAAATTACAGAAATCCACCCATAAATATCATACATATGTAAATGACAGTTTAACTTCAAATTATTAGATAAGTATTTTTTTAAACATTTTTAATAAAAGTTAATGACATTGTATTTGTTCAATTGCTGTAAAGAAATAGCAGTTTCCTTTTTTTTTATGTGGAAAGTAAATCCTATTTCAGTTCAGACTTCTGACATTTCATTTGTTTGTGACAGAGTTAATGGCAAAACTTGTTTTCCAATATGTATGAAATTTTATGGTAATGATCTTTGCTAATAGACAGAATATTTTATAAATAATTATTTAAAAATCATGTGTAATGATTTTTGATAAAAAATCTTATTTCAAAATGGCAGCTGCTATTCTTCTTTTGCTGGAGGGTATTGAGAAGGGAAGTTTTCAAGGTTGAGCCATAAAATTGTTGTTTCCCCTCCACTCCTAATTGTACATCATTACCTGTCTCTTTCTCAGTTGCTACATGTTAGATACTGTACTCTTTATAATATACTCCTTTCTATTGTTATATGACATCATGCCTTTGTCACAGAGCACGATTAAATCCTTAAACTTATTATTGTTCTCAAAGTTTTTCTTTTTCATTTGCTCTTTTGACTCCCTATGAATAAAACTAGTTTGAAGAAGAAAGTAACAAAATATTTTCATAATTGATATCAATCAGCGATATCTACGGCTTCTTAAAAAACGAATAGTAGTGATCCTGATACAGTAATGCTGGGTAGATTTTTTAATCTTTTTTAATTAGATGTTGTATAAATATGAAAACAAAAATAAACTGGGTAGAATGAAATTAAGGAATTGTATGCCCTATTTGTATAAAAATAATCTGCACCTGTTTCATTCTGCACTGTAAGGTTTAGTTAAGACTATGAATAAGTACCTGCTCAAGGTTTATCTTATAAACTAAATTATTTAGATTGAGGTAATCTGTATAAAAGGAAATAATCTGTTATATTATACTTCAATATTATTTATTACGCTTTTTAACTTAAAGCATTAATATATTTTTAACTATAAAATCTGCATTTTATGCCAGCTTAGAAGATTGCATTTCATTTTTTTTTTGGTCATTTTTTTAATTTACTTAAATGTAAGTAATATATTTAACATAACTTTTAGATTAACTTAGGATATTGGGTCAATCCATTTGAAGTGTCCCAAAAAAAACTGGTTGCGTGATCAATTTAAAAATAATTGAAACTTACCCACTTGTTTCCTGCATGTCTCAGGACCTTAAAACTATTTTTTTTAATTTTTTATTTAAGCAGTTTATTTAGCGAGTCAAAATAGTATCACTTTTAACTGGTTTTTCATGATTTTTGAGAAGTTATAATTTTTTTATTAGTACAATACACAAGAAAATTTGTTATTTGCCATAAACATATACAAAAACACTAAGTTGTACAAATTTTAGATATTTATCACCAGCCCCATCAGAGTTATTTGAAGCCAAAATTTGAAGTTTTAAAAAAAAAATTAGTTTTCAAAAATTCATAAAAATTTAGGGGTAAGTATATCACTATTAATAATGTTTACGGTAAAAGTACTAAAATATACCTACATATAAAAAAATAATTCAATCTGCGCATGCTATCCCTGCCTCTTGAAAAAAATTTAAAAAAATGAAATGTCATAGTTTTTCATGTTCAACTTTTTTCATAGAAAGAAGAGAAAAAAAAAAATATATATATGTACTTTAAAACCAGACTTTTTCTGAAGTTTTAAATAGTACATTCATCGTGTTTTCAGTTATTATCCAGGCTGATCTGATAATCGTATACCACCTATGCTGTAATTTTCCTTTTAGCTTATCTCTTCAACAATGTTTTTTTTGTAACCAATAAGTATCACAACCCTGGCTTAAACTTAAGCTGCTGGATAAATTGACTTGCCCTTAATAAAATAAATTAATATTGAAGGATACAGCAACTCAAATACTTCCCCGTATCCTCTACATTGATCCTGTGGGAATATGGGTAAACTTGTTCATCTTTTTGAAGTAAAAGATGAGGTAAAGGAATGGATAATGAGAAGAATAAATATACCCTTTATACGAGGTGTGTGAGAAAAGTAATGAATTGGTAACACTGCGAGCGATCTGGCAACGCTCTGTCTACCGGTCTATGCTAGACTAGTTTGTTCATCCCTTCCACATGCTCAGTACGAGTTTCAAGTCCGTTCAGCCAACACATTATTTTTGACAGCGCCTTAGTAAAGTTGTGTTTTTGTTGTGTTATGAAAATGGAGCATCGGAATTTACAGCAATGTTGCGCAATCAAGTTTTGTGTTAAACTTGGGGAATCCGCAAGTGTGACATTTGAAAAGTTAAAACAGGCCTATGCGGAACATTGCTTATCAAGAGCACAAGTTTTCCGCTGGTACAAATCATTTTTGGAAGGCCGAGAACACATTGAAAATCAACCTCGCTCAGGGATATCTTCAACTTCAAAATCTGACGAAAATGTTGAGCGTGTGAGGGTTCTTGTGAGATCAGACCGTCATTTAACAATAAGGATGATGAGTGAACAGTTAAATTTAAACACTTTCACCGTATATCAAATTTTGACAGACGATTTGGACATGCAAAAAGGTTTGTGTGAAATTGGTGGCGAAAAACCTCACAACAGAAGGACAATCGAAGAAACATGTGTGTTGATTTTTCTGAGAGAATTGACAATGACCAAGAATTCTTCAATCGTGTGATCACAGGTGATGAATCCTGGATATTTGTACGATCCTGAAACAAAGCGAAGAGTGGCACACTCCGTCATCTCCCAAAATCATGCTGATTTGCTTTTTTGACAGTAGGGGTATCGTGCATAAAGAATTTGTTCCTCCAGGACAAACTGTCAACCAAGTGTTTTACAAAGGTGTCTTTGAAAGACTCAGGAAAAGAGTGATCGCATGAGACCAAACATTGCAGACTTGTGATCAGACATTGTCATGATGCTTCATCATGACAATGTCTCGTGTCACACGGTCATTTCCATCATGGAATTTTTGACCTCAAAACGCATTCCTACAGTTCCTCAACCCCCCTATTCACCCGATTTGAGTCCTTGTGACTTTTCCCTTTTCCCAGAATTGAAACATGTCTTAAAAGGACGGCATTTTGGAACTGGAGAACATTCAGAAGACTGTGACCGACCAGTTAAAAGCCCTACCAGTTGAAGCCTTCCAGCGCTGCTACCAGGAGTGGGAATAACGATTCTGCCGGTTTATAGCTGCCCAAGGGACCTACTTTGAAGGGATAATATTGTTTTAAAAAAAATAAAAACTTAAGTAAGTAAAAAGTCAGTCTCATTACTTTTCCCACACACCTCGTAAATATAAAGGATTCAACCGCTTTCCTTCACTCAAAGAAGTACTTTGATGCTGTAGGTGTTTGACATAAGTCCTGCCCCTATTCCTTGATGGATTAGGTCATCTTTAATTTATAACTAGATTTGAAGTATGATTAGGGATATCCATTTTGTTTTATTTTTGTATAAATAAAATTGTGTACAAAATTTTCTGTTTTATACGGTAACCTGGTATTAAAGTATGCGTAATATTTCTTGCAATGTAAATTTCAGATACCTTGCATCAGGAATTTGGATGAATGCAACTACAGCTCATTTGCATAATTTGGAGCAATTGTAGTTTTATTACTACAAATATAAATCAGGCTGAACATTGCCGTGGTTTTTAAATTCGGAAAATTCAGGGAAAAGAACCCTGTCTCTTGTGATGGAATTATGGCTGGAATGGCATGCATTACAAAACAAAGTTATACAAAACAAATGCATGCTTTACATGCTTATGTAAAGCATGCATTACATAACTTTGTTTTGTCATCATTATTGCTTTCTTACTACTTACCACTTAACCTTGATTGTATTCCTCCCTCAAAGTGCCCTTTTGATCTGGTTAAGGATATGGGACTGGTAGAATTCCCAAGTTCCTTTGTAATTGTAGGATCAGATTAAACATTTTTACTCTTCAATTGTAGAATTATATTGTATTATGAAATTGACTGAAAAGTCATTTTCTCCTCCTCAGTAGCTAGCTGTACAATGAAAAATCTATCAGAGTCTGATGCGCTTAGGTAATATTTCCTCTATATTTCTAGATATAGAGGATATCTTATGTGATATTTTATGTTTAGAATGAGCTAAAAGATTTCACATCGATGTAATACTTTCTTCCTATTGTGACTTATGCTTTTGGTCAAGTTTTTTTTTTTATAATTATTAGTGAGGCTTATTAATGAAATTGTTTTTTAGATGGCTGATCTATGACATTAGCTGTTGAAAGATGCAGTGCGCCTCATCACCTTCCCAGCCAGTGTTAAAACTGTTTTCTGGTCCTTATATTCGCTGCTAGCACTTTTCATGCTATGGTGAGTAACAATATTCAATTGCCTGCTGTTATTACATAATCTTGTTTTTATATAAATATATATACATACTCATATTCATACATATGTATCATGAAGTTCTCCTGGGACTTTCACGACCTAATCTTAACTCTACTTGTGAAAGTAATGGAAAGAGTTCATATAAACATATATATCCTAAAATGCTTCATTTGCAAGTTATCAGCTAGTGAAAATTTTGCTTGTATATCAGCTACCACGATGAAATCTGGTCTTACTTCATTTTTAGGACATTAATTTAGAAGCAGAATTAGTGATCTCTTATGGTTTTTGACCTGAAAAATCAAATAAAATAGTTCCCAGAACCGCATCTGCAGTAGTTTTTGAGAAATCTGGGGTGAAAACCCCTGTTTTTTTATATTTGACATATAACAACTCTGTTGAATGGATAATAAATACATGATAAACATGTAGAGAAATTAATTATGAACAAATTGATGTAAGATCAGTTGAATAAAACAAAAATTTATAAAATTTTGAATTTTATTTGCAAACAGTACATGAGACCAAATTATATTTATTACCAGTTTATAATAAATGTACAAAAATTACCCCACCATTTTCAACACATTTCTTGGCACGCTTCCATATTGCTTTTGTTGCTCTTTTTAGTTCTTCAGGGCTATCCTTAAGTTGCTCAACCACATCCATATTACAAACAGTTACTTCCTCATGAAAGTGTATTTTTGTTTTCTATACAGTATAATTTTTCATCCATCCCCAGAAGCAAAAATCTAAAGCCTTTTTATCAGGTGATCTTGGTGGCCAGAAATGTGGACCTCCACAACTGTTCGATTTCTCAGAGAAATTATGATTTAAAGCACAAGCAAAATGGGGAGATGCTCCATTGTGCTGAAAGTATACTTTCCATCTCAGCATTAGAGGAACGTGGTCAAGGAGCCGCGGCACTTCTTGAAAAAAGTGCAAGTAGACCTAAGCATTAAGCAGCCAGGCAATATGAACTGCTCAAACAACGATTGTGAAGAGGTCGCTCCATACATTGATGCTAAGTCAGTGCTGAAAATTGCCTTCTATCATTTCATGAGGATTTACTTCTGCCCATATATGCTCATTATGTAAGTTGTTAAATTCATTTTGAGTGAAGTTTGCCTCATCTGTAAAAAAAAAGCATACTTCTATAGTTGATTTGTATTCCACCAGTTGCAAAACACCAAGCAAAGCAGACCATCTGGCCTGTGGGTATAGATGTTGAACTTGGCTGTTTATAATAAAGATAAAACTTGTTTTATTTAAGTGTATTCCAAACCATCAAATGTGAAACTCAATTCTGCTTAGGAAGATGTTGTATATTGACGCCTGGGCTGCGTTGAACTGCTTCTATAATAATTTCATCAATAACAGCATCATGTTGGACAGATTGTTGTTGTCATAGCTGGTACGAATACTAGTTAGTGAACCTATATCCTGAAGATTGCAAAATGGTCCGCTAATTCTTCTGGGATCTGGAATCCTGCGATGCATAAAACATATTTTTATTCTACTGCAGCAGCTAGCTGTCCATTACCATTACACACGCTCATAATGAATACCATTTCAGTGTATTCCTCTGTTGTAAATAAGTATGGCATTATTTTGATTGCAAGCTGATCACGTTCAAATTAAAATTCACAGAAAACCTTTGCTAACAACAGCATACTTCACAGTACCCGATAAACGTAATATACCTTACAGAATGATTTAAACACTAATACAGTATTGCACATTGTTGATTAGCATTGTTATTTTATTGCCAACTTAGAAATAATAATTTTCCAAATAATTTATCATATTTTCATCAATAATAAAAAAATTAAGTAATGTTTATATATTTATTTTTATTTTACAATCTTGCAATTTCAGATTTGTTTAAAGATAAATTTTGGTTTTACAAATTTTTCACATCACCAAAAAAGAATTTGGTTTTTGTTTGCATTAAATAATTACTTTTCTTACAGTTGTAATACTGTTTCTAGATAAAATATAAATTTTTTCAACTTTTCTTTGTTTTATTCAACTTAATCTTACACCATTTTGTTCAGAATTAAATTTTGTTTCGTTTAAAAATTTTACGTGCGTATTACCCATTTAACAAAGTTGTTGTACATCTAACATAAAAAATGGGGTTTTACCCCAGATTTCTCAAAAACTACTGCAGATATGGTTCTGGGACCTATTTTATTTGATAGAATAAAATAAATTTTATCCAGACCTCAGCCGTATTGACCCTGTCAGTGCTACAAACTTATTAAAACAATCATATTCCTTTTGTTACTATTTCAAACAGATAGCGCAAAGAAATTTTTCTTATGAGGGATTGCTTCTTATACGAATCATGGTGGCTGAATAAAAACTTCAGCCTAGGACAGAGGTGCTTACCCATCGGGTTGGTCTAGTGGTGAACGCGTCTTCGTAAATCAGCTGATTTGGAGGTCGAGAGTTCCAGCGTTCAAGTCCTGGTAAAGGCAGTTATTTTTATACGGGTTTGAATACTAGATCATGGGAACCGGTGTTCTTTGGTGGTTGGGTTTCAATTAACCGTACATCTCAGGAATGGTCGGACTAAAACTGTACTAGACTACACTTCATTTACACTCATACATATCATTCTCATTCATCCTCTGAAGTAATACCTGAACGGTAATTCCCGTAGGCTAAACAGGAACAAGAAAAGGACAAGGTGCTTATCAGGTGAGGTGGACCTCGACACTATTTGAATTAATTACATAATGCTGAAGTTTACGTACTTACGTTTACGTATGCGTAAACGTATGCTTCTATAATGACCGTCTAAAATAATTGTTTTACTTATTTTATGTGTTTTACAATAAAAATATTGCCTTAAATATTTTAATTTTATGAAATCTTTATGTAAAAGTACGCTACACAACGTTACAAAAAAAAAATCTTTTGAACATAATGAAATTTGTTATAATGTAGAACACTAACCCTTAGTTCCTGATTTATATTTTAACACTTTTTCCTTCACGGTTGCTGTGATTACTGATAAATTCAGCCGTTGCCCTTGTTTAAATATATTCCAACAGTAAAAAGATTTACAATCACGACTAGGAGGTGGTAGATTTTGGGAACTACATCAGTCACTTAGTATGAATAATAATATTGTTATCCTAACTTGTGACTTGGAGTGAACAAAATTAAACTAACCGAGCATAGGCTTTTTCTTTCTTTATTTTTTGGAGATATGGAGAACTCGTGAGTAAAAAAGGGTTTAAAATAAGAGTTACGTCTACACCAGCCGGCCTAGACTTTATAACTTTTATTATTATTCCCACTGGAGAGTGAAAAGAAAGCATTTGATAGCTTTCAGTTTTTTCATTACCCGTGCCTATAGAGGGAGTAGTGTTAGCGGTTATTGATGTGTGCGCGCGCGCTTCGGTTTAAATGTCCCCGTTTTAGACTGCCTTCTTTAATGTGTACAAACGAAGCCCAAAACCCTCTTGTGATACTGCGTTTTGTTATGTTCTGTAGGTGCCAGCGATCCGATCCAGCCCCTACACAGTTTTTTTTTACCACACGTACTATTGTGATTCTAGGGATAGTGATGGAGTAGTGCAGAAAAGAGGGAGGGTCAATGACCTTGACGGTTGTTGACACGTGCTGCTTGCCTGCCTGCCTGCCTTGTGGGGAAGAGAACACACGTGGTACAGTTCGTGTTCTGTTCTACCCCTCTTGCTCTCTTTTTTATTATGTATTTTTTTTACGTATTATCATTCAGTGAATATTGATAATTTGATTCTGTGTTTTATCGGATGTCTGACTAACAGATTTTTCTTCAGTTCTATTCCTCATCATCATCTATTATTATTATTACTACTGCTGTTATTCTTTTTTTATCTTATATTTCGAGTGTATTATTATTTAAGCATTACTCGTATGCGTGTTATAGGATCTTTTTTCTTTTCTTTCCCGTTCACGCTATGTTTTATTGAATTCTCTTTCGATTCGACCTTCAGAATTGTTGATTCTATATAACATTCCTGTGTTTTATTCTGAAAATGAAAAACAAACCCGCAGTAAAAAAAAAAAAAAATTGCAATTAAATTTTGTTACAAAAAGTGAACTTTGTTGCAATTAAGTGAACTAGGTTTATATAAAAACAGTAGGACAAAGAATTAATAGATTCTAAACTTTACAAAGAAAGATTACGGTTCATTTCCTTATTTTTACCGTAATTTTTATCTCACGTTTTCAACATAAGATCAGTTTATCTGAAACATGATCTCTGTCGGCTCACCTTGTCTTGATAGGGTTGCCGTCTTTTGTACCAGAAATTAATTTCGATTTCCGATGTGAGTGGTTATTATTAAAAGTAATCCGTTTGTAATGTACTTGCTAAGGATGTACGTACACCGAGTTGCTTTTTAATTAAATGGAATTGAATTCCTACTGGAGATAAAACGCCGATTAGGTAGAAAAAGGATGTTTTGGAAAAATCTGCTATTCTGTTTTGTGCGATCTATTTCAGAAATAAAGATCTAAGGAAATGGATCGTCAATTTTTCAAGAAGTATATCAAGTATATACTCTATATATATATATATATATATATATATATATATCAAGATATATATATCAAGTTTAACTCGTTCAATTTCAAACTTGTTGATTGGTCAAATAGATTTTCGCGTCACATCTTTAGGTTAATAAGAAAAAGCATCTGTTTTTAGACCTACGAAGAGCTATTATGATTTGCGAAATCCGTGACTAGATTTTTACTTAATTTTGAAGAATTTCGGTCGGTTTTTATTGTTATTTTTTCAAATGATCCACCGATTTTCTTATATATATTTAAATAAGCTGTTATAATGTGACTTAAGGCTTGTATAAATATATTACAAATTCATTGCTATTTTCTTTAAGTACTGTTGTAATAAAGAGATTTGCTGTATTAACAGATTGTCGCAGGTGCATAAATCGGTTATCCAAAAGGTATCTGGCAACGTTGCGACACCTTCTTCCGATAAATTGGTGGTAGGTTTTGCCTGATTGCGTAGAATTATGAACTGGCTTACAGTTCGCGCTGTTAAATCGATTAGAGCTGTACGAAATCTTAAGTTCACGATACTCTCTTGAACTTAGGCTTATCCGTCTCGATGGAGCTTCCATCTTGGAAGCTCCATCTGAATCTTGAAAAGTAATTTTTTTTTACCTCTGACCGTTGTGAAAATTCTCGAGAATTCCTAACACGGTTGTCCTGCTGCACCGCTGAGTTCGTGTGCGTGTCAAAACGGTCATATTACCCTAACAGAGAATCGAATGGTGGTAATGAAAATATTAAGGTACCAAATTTTTTCTTTTAAAGAACGTTTTTTTAAATGGCTTAAATTGTGAAATGTAAATTTTTGTCGCGCCACCCTGCTTTCGCGTGGCCTTGTTAAAGCGATATATTGTAATATGATTCTTTTCCGTAAGATATACTAATGCAAATACGAAATGATTGTTCGTAGTTAAATCAGACGTAGCGTGTTTAAATATTCGTAATTCTAAAGGTCAAATTAAATTAAATATTTTCCGCTCTTCCATTTTCGGTTAACCGTTCTGCCATTGATGTTTGACAATCAAACTGTATTTTGTAAACGTTAATTATTTTATTTGATGTGCTCTAACCGTATCTCAAGATATGAGACGGCAGATGTGGATTTCATAATTACGGAAGTATTCTGTGAATGTACACTTGTGTAGATCGTATCGGTACACGAGTTTATGACGGAGTTTGTCTCAGTGTATTTTTCAAACCCCCATTATCCTTCAGTTGGTGAGGTAACGTTTCACCGACACATACGGTAAGGCGACGTCGTTTTGAAACCCCTTAATTTTTTGTTATTTTCTTAAGTAAATTTTTAATTGTAGTTATTGTTAAATGAATAAAGATTTTTAAAACACCGTTAATACTGTAAACCGGTTTTTAATTCGGTAAAACACTTTTATACAGTAATGACAAAAAAAGAACTCGAGAAACTGAGGGGTTTGACTAAACCTCATAACGGTAGATTACAAAAAACTTTTGGAAAAAGTTTCACACTACTCGCAGAAACTTAGAATCAGACCGAACATGTACTGGTCGAAACAAAGAGTAGCGATTGAATGTTTACCATTATCAAACATAAGCAATAAAGAAAAATAAGGTTTTACGAATTTATATAAATGTATAACGTGGGATCCAAAGACAAATTCCAACAAGGAAGTAAAAGATTTAATAAAAGTTGAGTGGTTGGCTGTAAACGAATTTACAATACGACTAAGATAAAGTCTGGAATACAATTTGTACAGCATGTACTCAAGTACAACATAATTCATTTGAAAAAATACTTTCACCCGTTATATGAAATCCTACCTGAATAGGTTTCTATTCTAAGGGTTAGTATCTTTATACATATTCTGAGAAGGATACAAAGATGGCTTCTTGTAGAAAATTTGATAACTAGGTAATTGACAGTTTAACTCTTCTGTTTTACAGCCTTTTCCATTATTACATGATTGTCTGTAATTTCAAAGGAATTGCCGACAAAAAACTCACATGGTTGCGAATCCGAGGAATTTGGTGTTGGATTCCCAAAGTAGGAAAACCAATATTAAAGAATTTGGAAGTCATAATTTCGAGTTGATGGTTTTTCTTTTGCTTTTTTATTTTATTAAGATTTGAAATCATAGTTACATTTTATTAATATTATATAAGAATACGGGTGAATATAATACAATAATGATGATAATAATAAGTAATGAAATAAATAAAAAAAAAGTTGTAGTTTAGTCTTCATAGCAGCGTGCAATTCTTTTTCAAACGGTCTAAACATGCAGGGGTTTTACATTCATAGCACAAATACGATGTCCGTTTCTTCTTTTTTGCAGATCAGATACTGTACGTCTTTCGGTCTTTCAGTCTTCCAGAAGTTGTTGGAAGTAACCTCAGGTTCTTCTTGCAATTTAAAAATTATTTTTAATGAAATTCGTATTTCTCTAGAAATTCTTTTATTATAAAATCTTCGCGTCGCATGGGCGGAAACTAACTTCATTGCTACTACTTTCAGGTAGTCAAAGCGTATGTATTTCGTAAGACTTATGTCTTGCGATTGGTGAGCGATATAGGAATTCACTGCACAGATATCAATTAATCTGTAGAACAAAACCATCGGCCACCTCTGTACGCCGGATACAAGAGTAATTACTACACATCCTGTTTAAACCATCAACCCTATTTTTTGTGGCAGTATAGTCTGATATAATCTCAGGCTTATTATTTTTACGGTCATCACCTTTATTATGTTGCTTAAAATAGATGTTACTGCTCTGTTACGTTTTTGGTGCATAAGAAATCAAGGTTATTCTTTTAGTAAAGCCATATAAACTTTCCCTAATTTTTCGTTTTTTATCGGTGAAATTCGGCTGGAATTTCTCGCTTTCTTTTATTTAGAGTGCCAACATATGTTAGTCCTTTACCTCCGTTTTTTGACCAAGTCGGTTGATGAAAACCTATTATCTACAGTTATGTTTCTATTCGAGCCATAAAAGGGTTTGCCAGTCGTATTGGGACTATGTTGTTTTTAGAAAATTTATTTCCTTCCGACAATCCAATTCCACCGGAACCCTTACCTTACCGCTGTAGGTGTATGCGTTATATAAATGACTAGTTCGCGAGTCTGTATACGCATCAATTTTAGTCCGTATTTATTTTGTTATTTGGCATAAACAATTTGAATGCGCATCTGCCGCGGAACGGGACTAACATTTCATCTACGCAAGTATTTGAACCGATGGAGTAAATGCGCTGACAGTTAGCAATAAAAACGTCAAATACTTCTGTAAACAAAGTCGCTTTGTCAGTGGTTTTGCTCTGAGATCTTGTTTCAGAATTGTCAAATCTAAGAACTGTAACACTAACAATTTCGCGTTTTTGACATCAAAAGATTTCTCGGTCTGTTTCATCGGTAGAAAAAATTTGAATCGCGGGTTACATTTGAATATTGCTGAAAGAAGCAGTATTCCTATAAGTGCTTTCAGTTCAGTAATATGTGGATTTTTGTATCTTGTTCTCAAAGAAAGAAGTTTTTTGTTTGCCCACTTCAGAGTAATATGTAAAATATTGTCGGGAAAAAGTTTATTCCGTACTCCAATTTCACTTTCATTTCGAATACTATATCTATTACTAATTCGTAATATATTATGTGCCGGAACTCGGACAATTCTTCGCGATTTTACTTTAGACCATCTAAATTTGAATTTACTCGGATAAACGTTTTCATCTACTTCTCCACGTTTATCAATCCCTTCATTTTCACCACCTCCTGAACCTTCAACCTCAGTATCTGTATCATATTCGCTGACAATACAGTAATTCTGATCAACATCCTGTTCCTCATTTCCTACAGCAACCATCTTTCGATTTCCATCTGCAGTCCATTTTTGATTACCGTTTTCTCCTTGTTCCCTATTTTGACCTGTAATTGGTTCTTCAATATCCGAATCCTCGCTTTCCTATTCATCCAGTTGACGAAGAATTGCTTCTTCGGAATTCTGATCATTCACGTTCATTTTTACACCGAAAAAATGAATACGATTTACTAATAAAATTGAACCAACCGGACGCAAAGAAATTTATATTTAAGCAAAAATCCACATTATTTGATCGTTTTACGAAAGGAAATTGTACTTACCCAAATGGTGAGCACGCGTCAGTTTTACGTCGGACACTCGATTGAGAAAAAACAGACACAATTAAAACTCTCGCTGCACGGCAATCTAAGTATAAATTAAAAAGAATCGGCTACTGTAAAGCACGTTTCATTATGTGATCAAGGGTGGGGATAATCACGTAGCGACCAGGCGCGCGCCGTCATTTTGGTGTCATATCACCAGTTGAAGGTTAATATAGTATTTAAGTAAACAACGTATTTATGGTCGTTTTCTTGGTTCGGTGTAACGATTGCATGTAGGTGATAGTATGTATTTTAATGGGAAATTTGTCATTTGTTCCCATGTTTTTTTATGGCTTTTTCTATGTAGTCTCAGTAAAGTCTGAAACGTCTTTTCACAGTACCTGAATAACCTCTAAATGTTGGGTTTTCCATAACTTACCCGTTCGATCTGATACGCGTTTTATAATCATAATTCCGGCCAAACCTTTGCTAATCCTCGTGTTTCTAAACTATATGTATGATCAGTGACAAAGCTTAAATTATAAATGCACTTTCAATTTCATTCAAGATTTTTTTTTTCTCAGTTAGGTGGTGAAAGATTTTTAACCGAACTAATCGGGAAGGAAATGCCTAAGGATTTTTTGAAAGAATCTAGTGTGACAGTTAATAAAACGTTTTAGTCTTTTCAAATCGAAATCCCGTCTTGTTTATAAAATAATACGTTCGTTTTGTATTAACATTATTTTCAGTAAGTACCGTACTTCGCTTTTATGAACGTGTAGCGTGTTTCCGTTTCCCGCGCGCGCGTGTGTATTGTAAACTAATGGCACTTTACAGAATAAATACGTTCTGTTCACGTACCGTAAGCTACTTGTATGCCGCCTAGCGCCATATGTCGAACGTGTTTCCTTGTTTAGCGAGGTGCTTGTGCGGGCGCGTTCTTTGAATAACTCTTGCGTGATGGTGTCGATATATTGTTATTTTGTTGCCGTTCCTGTGTGATCGGGCGCGTTATTGTTTATTTTATATTACGTACTGTTATGTGTTTACATAAGTCGATCGATTTCATTAGATAACGTGTAGTCTATTCTGCGTAGAGGGGTTCGTTAGCCCGTTCGATTTGTTTACGTTTGTGTTCGATTGTACCTCTGCTTTTCGATCAGTATAATTTTTTAATGTGATGCTTATGTTCTGCCGATAACTGTGTTGTAAGGTGTATATTTAATACGAATTAATTTTTCTTCAACGTTTCGTAAGGCAGGAAAATTCAAAACGCATCTGTAAACGGTGGTTTTAATCGCTTGTTAGATTACGTTGAAGGGGCCCTATATACGTTTTTATCTTTCTCATAAGAGGGCTTTAGATATTTAGAATTAATTATTTAAAGAGGTTATGCTTATCCTTTTTTCTTAAAGCGATGCCGTGATCGTGCTTAATATAATCTTGTATTATCAAAAGAAATTCCCGTGTGAAAGACGTGTTGACTCCACGAGCCGTAGAATATCAACAGTTTTCCCCGCTTATATATAGATAAGAGGCGATCGAAAGATCTGGATGCGTCTTCTCCCGAACGCGGGTTACAGTTAACGCAATTAAAAGTTGTAGCCCCACCTTTTAAACGATTAGGGTTTAGCGGGCCGATCTTACGCTAGCCGTGAGGTCGAATCGATTAAAAGAACGCGAGTGAAATGCTGCTTGAAACCAAGGCTAAAAAAGAGGAAAAGTCATCTTATACTGACCTTGAAAATCGGAATGCCGAGGATTAATTGGAAAAGAAGAGAAAAGAAAGCCATTGCGGAGGTCAAGATATAGACGTTGCCATGACCGATATTGTAGACCCAAATGCAGTTAAGAAGAGTTAAGCAGATCTTTGTCCTGCGTGCAATGATGTAGGGAATGATGGGGAATTGTGGTACCGATGTGTATATTGGTCTTCTTGGAGTCGTGCGTGTACTGGATGGGATTTTCCGGAGAATTACATTTGTGATTCTTGTAAAATAGCCTAAATCTGTTAATTAAAATAATAGAAGTGCATCAACATTTTATGGTAACTGTAAAATATTAAACCTGTATATGTATCGTTATAACTACATGTAACTTTGAACAAATAAAAAATCAAGAGTGGTTTCTCCTCATTTACCCAGAATTGTACGTCGCGCGGTTTTTTTTTAACCTCCGGAACTACCGTTAGGTATTGCTTCAGAGGATGAGATGAATGATTTGTAGCGTGTATGAAAATGCCATGCCTGGCCGGGATTCGAACCCAGGACCTCCGGATGAAAGGCCGAGACGCTACCACTTGCGCCACGGAGGCCGGCTTCCCGCGCACAGTTACCCGAGGGTCTTGAAACCGTGGGCAAATACGTACTTGTAGATTATGTAAAAATAATAGCTGCCATGATTGAAGTGATTTTTTAACCTAATAAACTAGACTAAATAAGGAAAGGTTTGATAGGTTTAGCATTAGTTGTTAAATGAAAAGTCTTGATTTTTCTTAGGTGCATACAGTTTCCCCACTTTCCCCTTATTCGGGCGTGTCTTGTGATTCATGCCAGGTCGCCTGCACTCGTTATGGTACTTAAACATTAATCACAAAAAATTTTACCAAATTTGCTTGACGTTCTAAATTTTGAGACGCGGCATTAAAAAGTATTTTTTTTTTTTTTTTTTGTGAAAATTGCTTCCAGGTTTTCTTGACGTTCCAAAAGTCAGTTGTACCTATCATGCAAAAGTACCGTTGTCGCTTTCGGTTAAATGTTTTTAATTCGCTTTTGATTATTGATCGAGTAATGTTCTGTAAGAAAACAAATTTCAAACCGTGTAATAACTTATGGAATCGACGTTGGTGATATCGTGCTCCCCGATCTGTATTCTACTACCATATATGCATTTTCATTTTATTACCAAAATTTTTCTTCAAGAAAAAACCAAACAAAATTCTCTTTTTGGACTGCTTTTTAACCTAACCCGACTACGTTAAAGTATAAAAAAAATTATAATAATAACCCGTACGACTTCCTGATAACCTGTCTTTTCTTATTGTCCTTTCAAAATGTGGATTTTTAAGATCCGATGGTTTTTCAATTATCGGACATTTTTTAAATAATATTCCGTCCAAAAAATGTAAAACTAATATATTCTTATGTTAAGTTATTATTAATATAGTCTTATGTAATTGTTATTCTTATGCTTAATATATTGTAAAAAATTTATAATATACACAAACAGGAGTGTAAAAATATATCTTTAAAATCACTGCTTTTCGATTCAAATATAAATATGTAGTTATATTTTTTAGATTTAAAATGGATCTTGATTATTGAAAAGTAATTTATAAACATTATTTACCCGTAAACGACACTAAAACTCTGTATCGTGCGGTAGGTTATTTCTTTGTGCCGTGTGCATATGTATTATCTTTCCATCGGTAGACTATCGCTCTGTACGCCGTTAGCGAGGTAATGCGACAATTCACACTGTTCTATAGTCTGTTATCCCTACCGCCGCTTCTGAAACACAACGCTGAAGTTCGATCCAGCTCTGCTTATTTTAGTGGGGAGAGTACGTCATAACTATGACGTCACCATGACTTGTATTTCCTTTCATCACCTGCACTCCGCTTTTGTTCATTAATTATTTTTGTTATTACCGTACATTATGTTTAATGCTTACGATCACATATTTGTTTTAAATTGTTAATTTAACCGTACGAAAGGATTTTGCGTCGTCTTGCTAAAAAAAGGGTGTTTGGTCTTTATTTTTTTGTTAACTACACCAGTTTCCTTATTTTATTTCCAAATAAATAAATTATTAATTAAGAGGAGTAGTAGTATACGCTTAAATATATCGGTTTAAAGTACTAAATAATTTTCAGTTTAAAAATTATTAATCTCGTAGAAATTAATTAACGATCTGTAGCTTAAGAGTTTTATGTGTTTTCACAGCAGCCTGTTTCTGTTTATACATTGTATATTCGTAAACTTGATTTACGTATCCTATTTACATTAAAGGAACGTTTTATTTATGCAGTTATTGAAAGTAAAATATTCATCTTAGTGCTACTGAAAAATGAATTAAATTTTTCGATCGCGTGTGAAATAGGTATCATTTAACGTGATTTGAACACGAGGTTAAAAAAATGAACGCTGATCCCACCGATGTGATTTCATTGAATTTAAACGGCATCTTTTTAATGTAAATTGTTTTCTTGTACGCGTGTGTTTTTTTTAAGCCTTAAGTCCTGCAGTTTCCTACCGGTTTTTATCGTATGTTACGGTATCAGTAAATGGATCGCTTTTCGGCTATGTATATGAAACGCATTTATTTTTCTCCCCCTTTAATACATTAATTAAAACTTGTACTTCTCTATAAACAATGAAATAGGGCCGGTTTTTTGTCGCACAGGCATCGATCACTATTGATTATTAAAAAAATAATTTTTAGCGCATCCAGAGAAACCGCTGCGCTGTTCGTGTGTGTGCGCGCCTACGTATATGAAAAAGTTTTATCATGACTTCACACCCGTCATTCTTCAGAATGCCACGCCCTGAGAGATATCAGAATCTTAAATCGTAGAGGAAAGCGGTTCTCTGTGAACTCGTTTCATCGCGTAATTTTCGGTTGCCGCATAGCATCAGTTAAAGTCAAATAATTTCATGATGAATTAAATCGAGAAAAAAGTGTCATTAAAAAATGTAAGCTTTAATGTTTATCAAATGACACCGTGTACGTGTAGTTATTTATAATCAATACCATATAGTATAGTATTTCACTATTTTATAAACATTTAACGCATGTGTTACGATAACTTAGAAAGTAATATACGTCAGTTTACAGCATTCAACTTTTATTGGGTTTTTCTATTCTTCATCGTACTATGTATATATGAAACCACAGAAGTATTTGCATAGTTATTTTTAATAACGTTAAAAAAATAATAAGAATTATTAACCGTTATTATAATTATTATGTGTAAGGATGTTCTATTTATACTGACCATTTAAATGATAAATTATATTGAAAATAAATAAAAGCAAAAAAACAATACAAATTTTACGTTTTCAGGTATGTAGGGTTTTTTTTAGAATAAAATTGCATCTTGAAGAACGGAACGGGTTGTTCTCCGTACTGCATCGTGATTTCAACAAGCACCCCGCTGCCGCTACACTTGGCTAGTAGTGCGCTGCGCAGAATAAGTTGCGCAATAGTTTAACCGTGACGTGTTCCAAGGTTGCCAACATACAGACAAAATGAGAGTTAAACAGCTGTTGTGTATTTTAAGGGACGTTCAGTCGCCAGTCGCCGTTCAGTCACTCCGGTTATTGCGTAGTTACCGCATATTCGTTGGTTTGGGAGAATTTACTCCCTAGCCGTAATTTTGTGTCGGGTTCTTTTTTACCGTCGAATTTGTGTGTAGTTTCGTTATTCTGTTATATAGTGTTTTATTTTTTTAAAATTGTTTTTGTGTTTAGCAGGATTATACATATCGTCTTCCATGAATTTTTTCATTGTTTGGAAGGTAAGAATCGACAATTCGTAATTCCCCCTATTATTCGCTTTATATTTATTTAATAACCATTTTCGTCTTTGGATGACAAAACACAATCGTACTAAATATACAACTTTTAATTTTTCCGTGAAGTTTGTTATCTCCGTAAGGTAGTAGGGGGTTTCCGGTTAATAGTTATTGATGAATCACGACTTATCTTGAAAATAATTTATTGTACGGCCGTTGGATTATTTTTATTTTTTCTAGTAGTTAATTATTTTTTGGATTCAGTTAAGTTTTTTTGTCTTAGTATGTAATATTCTTTGTTTCCTGTACCGTTGTGTAATATTTTTATAATAGGTAAAAAATACAGCCGTCTGTTTCGTGTACATATGAATTCATAATAGATACCGATAGCGCAAGTTCTCTTGCGTTAGCATTAATCAGTAACTTGATTTAACATATTTTGTTTGGTTGAACTATTTATCATTTTACATGTGTAATCATTATTGCGTCATATATTTGTCGGTTATTACATTTTCATTACTTTCGTTAATTTTTTTATTTTAATTTTTTCGTTTCGTAGTATAATTTTAATCGTATTCGCAAGTCGATTTTAAATTGTTTGAAATATTATTTTTGGCGATAATTTCAGTTCGTAATAGAGATATTACAGAAAAGAGAAACTTAATTAATTTTTAAAACAAAGAAATCTTGTATCTTTTCTCGGTCACTTATATAATGCGACTTTGTACTCGTCTCAATAGCAGTGTATTTAAAATACGCATATCATTGATGTGATTTTTTGTTGTTTCTCCCCCGTTTAATCTGTAATGCGTAATTTGTATTTACGTATAAATTACGATTTTAGAACGATCGCGTTAACTTTTTAAGATTTCATTTTTTCCTTTCAAGTCTTTTGAATCTCCTAGTTTCCATCTAGTTTTTTAATGTGCGTCAGTAATTTTCCCGTCATTTATAGTTTTCTGTCTCTTGTTTACTTTTTTGTTGTTTTAATAAACTGTTATCTTTAACATTTGAGATCATTAACGCGTTAATTTCTTGTGATTTTAATTTCGTGCGTCCTAGCAGCCCTATTTTTTCCTTGTAAAGTTTTTAAAGTTTCTTCTAAGTATATATATTTTTTAGATACTTCCGCTTCAAACTGTGTCATTCCTCGGTTAACGCCATTTTTTTTGCAATTATAATTTATAAAATATATCTAAATAGTCGGTTCCAGTTTCTGAATAATTTATTTATTAGTTTAATCTGTTTTATTATACTATAAAAATATTTATTTAAATGAAAATCCACACACTCTTCACGATTATTAAGTTAAGGGAGCTTTTTTTGGCTTCATAATATGGTTTGGTGATAGATCCTGTTCTTTGATTTCCCGTTCGAATAGGTTTTTATTAATTGAATTATTTACTTTTTTTATTTTTCCCCTGCATCTTGAGTTTACAATGAATGTATATATATATATACAATGTATGTACATATATATAATTAACGGTAGCGGAAGCGATTTCCCGATATAATGATGAATTTTTTTATCGATGAAATAATTAAAAAGGTGGTGGTGGTTCTGGAATTAAGTGTAGTAGTCGATGTTAATTGTACTGTAGACGATATTTTGTGCGTTTACTTATGTGTATATGTATTTTGCACCATCTTCTGTGTTTACAGATAACACTGATATTTTGCGCTGCATTATATTATATTTCTGTTTGCAGTAAAAACATATTGTTAACGCGATCAAGTAATTAATACTAAATGAATTAACGTAACTTGTATGTAGGCTTATAGAGATCGTGAACAACTACTGGCCCACCTCCAATCCACCGGTATTCATATTACGATATAATTTCCTTTTTAAAACTTAAAATCTTCTGTTAAATAGGTTAGTTTCTGCGTATTTTTGTATTCTTTTGTTATAAATGTTAAAAGTAGAATTTATATCGTTCAAATTGATAACTATGATTTCGGTTCCGAATTCTGCACATGTTTGTCGAGAAAAATTGCAAAATCATCATCGTTAATTAGGTTAGGTTACTGGAATCTTACATAAAAACCCCTAAACCCGTGCATATCTCAAAATTTAATCTTATTAAACGTTTTAATTTGAATACTGAATTATCGACATCGTTTTGATTCTAAGTAGTAGTAGCCTTATGTTTACTTTTTTTTTAAATTAATTATTAAGATTCTTATGCGATTGTGTTTTCTAATTTGTTAGCGAGAGGCGAATATCCTGAAAATAGACACAGCCGTCGTATATGTATGCAGGTTTTATATTTACGGGCGGTTTGAGACCGGATTTAAGTGTACTTTAATATTTGGCCTGAGGTAGTCGAGCTGTTTTTACTACCTTGATATATTTAGCTGCGCGCTATAACTTAAGCTGTGACGTAGAATATTGTGTTCGTTCAGGTTAGTCTGTTGTAAATGTTTTCGACGTCATAGCTTCCGTATTAAAATATTGTCTTTTGTTGTTTTGACGTAAGCTGTTTTTTTATATTTATATTAGTTCGACTTAACGCGCAGTACGATCTCCCGTCGCGTCTTATTTGTTATTTTATGTCTTATTTTACGGTTACAACAAAAAAATAATTGCCAAATTTTTTCTGTTTTAGTCGAAAGAAGTAACCTGTGGAAAGAAAATGTTAATACATCTAAATATATAGTTAAAAGATTTTTCTCGTTTTTTTACCTACCATATTTGGTAGGTTTTTTTACCTATCAGATTTGTTATTCTCCCTGAAAAAAAAATGGATTTTTGAAAGGAATCCTTCAGTTCGGTGATAATACATCCTTTATTTCTGCTCTAGCCGGATTTTATTTTTACAGATGATGCTCTGATTCCACGGAAGTCTGAGCCTGAATGTAAATGAAAGGCGGTTCATCGCAACATTTACTCGATGCAAAATCTTCGATCGTATATATGTTCCTAAAATAAGGGTAGAAACCCCGATCTTCCAAGAGGTATAGGCAGAATGTAAATGCTGCTCTGAACGTTCTTTTATTACGTTCTGCTGTTCATCTCGTCGGACCTTGCTTTTCTTTTTCCTCGTTTGGTTCCGCAAGGGTTTTCGGTAAACGTCTTGGCTTCGGTAATGATGTTCAGAACCGTAGCTAAAACGTACTTGCTGTCAAGTCGGTGAGGTCCACTGCGCTCGTTTATTTGCTCTACGGCTATATAGAAAGCCCGACCGGTGCTTTTTAGGTAAAGCTGGGTTTACTTATATATCTAGCGATAAAAATTCGCCGCGGTAATTAAAATTTAAGAAACCTAAAATTTATTCAATTTGGAAGTACAGTCGCGACTTGTATTCCGTTATTTTCAAATTTAATGGCGGTGTAAGCGGTCTATCGTAAAAATCACGAGTTAGGTTCCGTTTTAATAAAGCACAATGAAGTCGCTAATTTATTTACAGAATATGCTATATCTGTAGAAATTATTGTTAACCGGTGGTCGAACGTGATGGCCGTTTCTTTAGCGCAAACGTTCAGTAGCGTTTCGATACATTCTGTTGCGTTGTGGGGATTACCTGCAGTATTAAGGTCGCTAAAATCGCCTATCGTCTCGCACCTTGTTTATTTTGCTTTCCTGAACTGAAGCGATGTGTCTTGAGGCACTGATGCCTCAACGTAGTCGACCAAAAACGTTATTATATTAAAAATTCAGATTAAGTAAACCGACCGCGTACACATTATTATTATTTCCCCTCGTGTTAGCAGGAAAGTACTTTCAATATTTGTCTAGCGACGTTGCTAGCCGATTATTGAAGCTCGTGAATTTGATTTAGTATAGAATCAATTCGATTTTTTTATGAATAATTCCTCTTTTCGGTAGTATTTTTATTAATATAGGTGAAATACAGGCAAAAATAGAACGAGTATTTAACGAGTCCGAACGGTTATTAATTTCCCCCTGAAAATTTTCACTATGTAATGGCCGGAAGTATCCTGTTGTTTAATTTTTTTTATAATTAAGGAACTCTAGTTGGAAAATTTAAAGCGAGTAAACCACTGTTAACAGACAGCTAGATATAAATACGAGTAGTTACTAATTAATTTAATAATGTTTCATTGCTTAATTTTTTATTTTTTTTTAATAGACTTTTATATAATACAACATTAAAGTTTACGACGTACTGCATACGTTTTGATTCGAAGAGTGGGTATTTTCTTATCGTTTGTACGCGTTATATTTTTATGTGTAGATAAGATATTAAATTGTTTCATTAACTTTTTTAATACTTAATAGATAAAATTATCTTTCTGCGGTTACTGATACTATAACGGAGTTATGCTTTTGATGTAGACCCTTTGAAAAAAATATTGTGATGTTAAAGTCGCCTGTCGAACTTTAAAGGTTTTTATTATTATTAATATTCGGTAGATTAATTTACGTACATACATATTTCGTAAATTGTTTGTATTTTTCCCCTGCTTCTGTACGATTCATCGTGATGTTAGCAGATTATAATGATCCTAATCGGGATATTTCTACGATTCTAAGTGGAAAATGATATCCCTCTACCTGATGGAGCCGTATATCGTTGTTTAATTCATTTTAGTGTTTTTCGATAATCTTTCGGGCTCGTCCCGCGTGTAACTTGTACTGCCAAGGCGCTATCGGTATGTGTGTGGTTTTTTTTTTACAGTGGAAATTTTTTTGCTCCTTAACAAATTTTGTCGGTTAAAAAGTTAGATCGTTGATGTTGTAAATTTAGTCATCATATTAGCGGTAATTCGTGTATTTTCATCGACATAATACTTATTAGTTACACGCGTTTCAAATATTATATCGCTTGAATGTTAATTTAACTTCTAAGTACTCGTTCTACTACCGTTTAATAATATGTTACGTAATTAATTAATTATTTAATTTCTAATTATTTTTATAACGTTTTATAGATATTCGAAAACTCACGGTTCATTACTTGCCGTTTAATAATAAATACTTGTTATTCGTAGCGGGTTTAATTTAAAATCGGAGTTTTATATTCAAATATTATCCTTCCTAGAAAGAGGTGATTTGTTATTTATTAGTTCTTTGTTTTGCAATTTTAAAGTTATTTATGTTAATTCGATTTATTTCTGAATATAATAAACGTTTCTTTATTTATATTGTTGCGAAGGTCGTTTCCGGGTTAGTGACAGAACAGGAATATTATGTTTGTTATTTTTATACACGTAACGTTAACAATTTATTTTATATAAATATAAATTTCCACTTTTCATTGTATTTTTATTACATTCGAAGGAAGTTAAAAATATATATTAACTACTTTAACGTTTAGTACCGGGCAAAGATTTTCTCTTCAGGAAAATAGCACTCTCTTCTCGGATAATTCTACGGTTTTAGTAGGATAATTAATTTGTTGCCGACGGTCTTGTATCGCTTTCGTTCTGGATGAGATATCCTTATCTCCCACGGGATTGTGAGTACGAGACGAATTCTTACTGCCTGGGCGGCTCTTAAAATTTTGTTTGGGTGTTGTTTGTTACGTTTCGTGATACCTTATGATCGCTTATTCATTTTTTTACTTTCAATTTCTTTCCGGTGGTGTAATGTATTTTTTTTTTTTTTTTTTTTTTTTTTTTTTTTTTTTTTTTTTTTTTTTTGAGTGATTGTATTCTATTTACCGCATCCTGGGTAGCGTATTATTTCCGTTGAGGAGAGGGAGGCGTGATTCCAATTCAACGGCCCGACAAAGAATACAAGTACAGAATTAAGAAGATTTTAAGTTAAAATCGTGTCTCGTAATATGTGCACATATCCACAGAATATTATGTAAAGTAACTTATTCTTTTTGCGCGCAGACGTTTTCAACGTACAATACACGCGTTAAAGGTTTAATTTTCTGATTACAACACTCCAAATATATTTTTAATAACTAAACTTGTCGACCTATTAAATGCGTGGACGTTTACAAAGGCGATTTATTAGTTTCTTGTCGCCTGTTGTACAGTATAAGTATTAGAAAATACCAGAAATTTAACTACGTAAATGGTGCCGTTGGTAACGGCAATTATCTCTTCGATATATAAAACGAAATTAATCGACCGATTAATGGAGGATTTAGTCGTAGCCTTCGGCTAAAGTTGAGTCTAATAAAGTTCTAGCGTTCGTTTGACAGTAACCTACGGAGTAATATAAACATGTTCAGCGCTTGTTTTTTCTATCGCAGGCGGGAAGATATCGTCGATAGACCTCATAGCTTAAACGGTAGCGGCAGCAACGTCACATATGAAATGTTATGCGTAATTCTAAAACGACGTCATTGGTATAAGGAATGCCATTTAGATGATATATGGAGTGGTGCTATGTTAGCCCCGCTAGAAAGCGTTTTCCACCGTAATTAACTTTTCGATGTCGGTGTCAACTACTCAACTACGAGTACGTTTAACGTTTTTCATTAATCGTTTATTCATTCTATTAGCGTCAAAGATAGGCTCAGATCGGTTATTTATCTTTACCTGCAATTTCAAGACCGTAAGTCTAGGTAATTAAAATATAGTTACATAATTTTCGTTTTAGTCTGACAAACAAAAATCGGTTTTCAGTGATTGCATACGGTAACGATTAGCCTGCGTTAAAAAAATAATACCGATTAGAGTAGCTGATACTCAAGCCTGTTGGTAATATAAAAACATTGATCGTTGGATCGAATTATTTAAAATTAATTTTAACTTGAAATTGTTATCTCTATTGGGCTGCATCAAATTAATGTCGTCTTTGTGATTGTCCGATAGAAAATATGAAAACAATTTTTTTTTGTTCTTACTCTTGAAGTAAAAGCGACAGGTGGTATTTGAATGAAACTCTGTACGTAAATTTTAACCGTTATCGCCGACGTAGTAAATGGACGAAAATTCGCAAAATTACATCGGTTTGAAGTGGAAATAAATTTTGACGTCTATTACATCGACTTACAGATATTTTGTAAATCCCAGGTTTCTGTTAGACGGTTTGTCTTATCTGGTCTTCGATCAAAATTCCTACGATAATGTCATCGTTTTATTTCCAGAAATGAAATTTGCACGTGTAACCGTCATTCGAGTCCGATTAAGATTGCCCTGATCTTTATTCGTACGCTAAAGTACACAGGTACTTTAGTATTATACAATAATTGTATTGAGTATCGGCCGATAGAAATTCCCGTGTACAGTATTTGTTGTACAGGTAGCACTACTGTGTTCTACTATAATAAATGGCAACGCCGACCGTGTTGCTGTGCTCACTGGATTGAGCGTCACATCAGACTTATGAATTTAATGCAGTAATAATTAAGTCTACAAATAAGCTATATTAATGAAGGACGGAGAAATCAGGCGTTCGATTAGCTATAAAATGTTCTGAAGTTTCTATTTCTGTGATAGGTTTAGTAATGAAATTTATTGATGATGAACACAATACACCACACAATAGATAATACATAATAGATTTTACCTTAAGAATCGGTCAGCCTCTTGGTTTCCGGCAAGTTTTGATTTTTTCCCTCCGTCGATTTATAATTTCTATAATCCGCTTTAAAGTGTGTGCGTGTGTTTGTATATATATATATATATATATTCACACACACACGATTAGTAATAAATGTTTTGTTTCCCTCCCCAACATTTTACGATGTTTGTAACAGTGAATATTACAATTAACTATTTAATTGAAAAAAAAAAAAAAAAAAAACAATTTTTCTGTAGTCTTTACAAGTAAAGACAAAATTTGAAGTAAAATTTACTTTTTTTCACGATGGAAGGTCATTTTTCTAGTTATGTTTCTGATATTAATAACCATGTTCTGATAAGGTATCTTATAGGTTGTTTGTAAAGAGTTTTTTTGCGGCCTTTATGTCGTGAACAGATTGAAGAATTGAACAAAAAAAAGTTACACCGTTCCTTAAATAAAAAGTTGAAGCAACAGTTGTTGCTTTCGTGTCACGTCACGTTGTGTTTGAATAACGTGACTTTGTGACTGTACACGTGATACCAAGAACTGCTCTATTTAAATCTGAATACAATAAATAAATTTTACATTACATTATTATCGGTACTATTATGTTTTACCACCTATCTTAAAGATAAAAAAGATGGAATTCATAATTTTTGTTTCTTTATTTAAGTGTTAAATATATGCGTATGTCTGTACAGTTTTGAAATTGTTTTATTGCTTTACATTAACCTTTTTCTTTCTACGTTTATCCTTTCGTAAATAACAAAAAATAAAACGAGACCTCCGATCTCAATTATTATTATTTTATAAATTAATGTGCCTTTATATAAATGTTAATTTCTTTGTGATTCGTACATAAGTTTCTTCCATTTGTGTGTTGTGTTTCCGTAATGTTAAATAATGGTCCGTGAAAAAAAGCCGTCCACAAACCGGAAACAATTTTGAATAATTGAAGTATTATATATATATATATATAAATTTTACTGACAGATTAAGTTTTTTAATGGAAAATAGCATATCTAAATTAACAAATCGATTCATTTTACAAATATGCTGCTAGACCGCGCGTTGAAATTTTATTCAAAATATTGGTATAGTGTTATCCTTCTTCCCTAAAAACATCTGAAGAGAATCGCACCTTTTCTTTTGAATTAACTTAGTTTATAAGGATCTAGAAAATGTTTTGCAATTTAGTACGGCTGAAAATATTTAGATGGATGTATGTCTGGGAGAGATTCAAATCGATCATCGTAGAAGGTGGTGTAGTAACGAAGTGATTTCTCTCCCTTTGCTGTTACTTGTAATGCCTTAATGGGCTTGATATGCGGTAAAAGTGTTGTTACAGTATGCCAAGCCCGCGGACATTACCCACCGGGTTGGTCTAGTGGTGAACCGGTCGTTGCAAATCAGCTTATTTCGAAGCCGAGTGTTCTAAAGTTCAAATCCTAGTAAAGACAGTTCCTTTTATACGGATTTGAATACTAGATCGTGGATACCGGTTTTTTTTGGCGGTTGGGTTTCAAGTAACCACACATCTTAGGAATAGTCGAGCTGAAGCTGTACAAGAAAAGAGAAGTCCACGAACGTATTCAGGTGTTCTTCGGTTCCTTTCCAAAAGTGATCCCCTTAGTGAAAAAAATCTTGGAAACGGGGATGTCGATACATTTGTACTTAATAGAATACGGTTATATGTTTTTAAAATCTGAAATAGCGATGATTAATGTAAAATAAAATTATTTTTCATTATATTTATATTATACAAATTAAGTGCGTTATTACTTGAATTATAGTGTATTACGTAGTTATAACAGAATTTTCGATGTGCGGAGATAAAATGTTAACACCCAGAGAACCCGATAGAATAATTAAATTATGAATTTGCTGTATAATTTAAATTTAAATTATATTAATTTACTCGGATTAATAGTACTGTACACCCACTGTATTGACAAAATATATTTGTGGTAAAGAAAAATTAAAAATATACTACGTGTTTTGGAACAAAAAACACTACGTAGAAAATTTGTACTTTGTGGGGTCGGAATTTACGTTACCGAACTCTTCGCTTTAGCAGCTTGTTTTGGCGCAGGTATGTCTTTCTTTTCTTGATGAGATGTCTTTTGAAATTCGTCCTTTCTCCCTCGGTAAAGCTGCTCATTTGCTATATATCTTGGTGAAAGCGTTCTCTCTGCTCATCACTCACAGCAAATTTGGCGGGAAAAGTAAAAATGTAAATGCAAAAAAAAAGAATTTTTAATGACGTTCGGCAGCCTAAATTTTTATAGCTCGAGAAAAACTTTTGAACTGAAAGATCACTATTTGCTGTTTCCAAGAAAACCGTGAAGTGCATCCTTTAATTATTTCCGTTCCGCTAGCTCTACGTTATTCAGAATTTTCATCGAGTAATTTTTTTATTTTCAGATCCAAACGAATATTCCTTCTTTTAATTTGGCATCGCTTTACTTAATATGTACTTGTCTTAAAATGATATTTAAATTCTTCTTCTTCTTTATTCGGCGCTTTGACAAAATTCTTCATCGACCCTAATTTTATATGTAAAGGTGACAAAAAAAAAAAAACATGCTGAGGGTTAACATTAAAGGAACATTTTTAATATTGTTTTGTTCAGGAGAGAAACGTCTCTTTTTAGCCACTCTTCAATCGTATAATGTTCACTTTTTGCACGAATAAATGTAGGAAACAGCAGAATTTTGTGAAGCCATCTTGCAGACTGAGAAGAAGACCGATATCTTTGAGGTCGCCACAGATACTCCATAAGTTAGCGTTGTAATAGACTGCTTTCAAAATTAACGAGGTACTTTGATATGTCTCTTTCACTCTGACAGCATACGCTACATGTACAGCAGGATTCAAGTTTAAAAGCAGTGCTACTGCTTTTAAACTTGTTTTTGATGAATCGATGAATAACAGTCGATCGTCGGAATATAAGCGATATACAGAGCAAACTTAGAACTTTCTATACCGCAACAGGAACTCGGCAGCAGACGTTTCTTAGAGAAATATTTCATCACATCTTTATTTCTGTTTCTAAATGCGAAATTTTATTATCCTTATTCGATAAATTCACTCCTTTAAGCGTAAATTTTTGCTTGCTGTTTCGATAAACACAACTCGCGAACCAAATCGTTAAGTTCCGCTTGTGAAATGAGATACGAATGCGGTTCACTATTTAGTATTTCTGGTATGAAACCACCGTCTCTTGAAGCTTTTGCCGTCACAGTATTCTGAGATCAATCCTCAGAATCTGAAATCTCCTGCCCGGTTGAGCGCCTGGAGCTGTTGAAATAAGTACATTTTCTCCAATCGGTCTCAGCCGATGGAACATTTCGGTAGGCGATGTTACTTTTATTGTTTTAAAAAACCCAGTGACACGTGTTATGCAGAAATAGCGGTTGTCATAATTATATAATTAAATTGTAATATCACGGAGTTCCTTAGAATTTCGTCAGTAAGAGGCGACGAAGTCGACGAACTACGTTTACAGTTCTAAACATTACCCAACCTTACAGTGAAATGAAAATTGGGGAAAAATAAGCGTGAAAAAAAATTATATTTCAGTTCTATTATATTAATAATAAAGAATACTTTCAAATAATACCTCGAATTTTGTTAGACAACGTTTTTTTTTCCATTTGATGAACCGTTGGACTCGAATATGTCATTTTATTCATTTTTTACGGTGACTTTACCAATCGCGCTGCTAGGTAGCAATACTTTGTAGTACTAGGTAACTAGAAAAACTTGATAATGTACTTGAAATAATAAAATGTAAAAGAAAATATACTACAGCTTGTTTTAATAGAAATGCTCTTATGTAAATGAAAGTACTGAAGATGAAACAATTTTTTTAATCCCCATAACTTCTTTAAAAAAAAATAAAATATCAGTTTACAAGAGTATTACTAATTTTATTAAAAAAGGAATAAATAAAACTGAAATAAATGCTATTGGTAAATTCGAATTTAACGATAAAAATAGAGGATTACATTTACGAAGTAATAAGTGCAATATTACATCACCGATCTTCGATTCGTGAAGGTCATTATACTAGTTTTATTAAAAAAGGAAAAGGTATGGTATGAAGTAAATGATATGACCATCAACAAAACAAAATTGGCCGAAAAATTCAACTTGTTTGTTTTAGAAAGGCAATAAATTTTAATAATAAATCCATAGGATAATCAGTAATTCATTAAAAAAATAATTAACAAAATGCAGTGATATCACAAAAAATACAATGAAATTGTAAACTGTATGGTAGCTGTCTCGCAGATATCATTTCTTCCGCTCAAAAAACAAAAAATTCTGTAATATAAATAAATCTGTTTTTAACAAAACGATACCGATATCAAAAAAAGGTAGTAAAACACACGTTGCTATTATTAAAATCTTATTAATTTTAGAATTTTGTTTAAAAAAAAAATACATGTTAAATATATGTAATAGACAATAGATAATAAACAACGTTTAAGCGTTTCATGTAATAAGCAAAAAATAGAAACATTTGTTAACAAAACATACCGGCCAGATTTCATTTATACGTAATAATATCACATTTACAGAACTATTACAATTCTTATCGTTATTCTATGTTTAATAAATGAAAACGGGCCGGTAAGAGTTATGTAACAAATTTTTCTGTTTTTTGTTTATTATATGGAACGCTTAAATGTTGTTTATTATCTGTTATTGTAAATCTATTGTCTGTTACGTATATTTACCATGTATATTTTTTTAAACAAAATTCTAAATTAACAACAGATTTTGATAATAGAAATGTAGTAATGTCTTACCTTTTTTTGATACCAGTTTCGTTTGGTTAAAAACAGCTTTATTTATATTACAGAAATTTTTGTTTTTTGAGCGCAAGATATTATATCTGCGACGCGACTGTTACCGTGCGGTTTACAATTTCATTGAAATTTTTTTATATAAATATATAAACAAAGATAACTCAAAAAACGTGACGCGAAAGAGCATTTTTGATTACATTTTTTTGTTTCAGAATAAAAAACCTAATCATTAACTGACAACTGCTCCGAAAATGTTCAGATCAGTATAATTAAGGCATTACCGTTCTATGTCGCAGTATTTACGCTACTGTAGTTATTTTTACGGTTCATTATCTATTCATTTCTTTTGCTAAATTTGTTTATTTTGTAAAAAAAAATAATTCGTTTTTATGATCCAGTTAATCGATAGATTACGGTTTGTAAAAATGTAAATGTGTAATCTGGTTTGCCCTTGTGTCTCCTAATTACATTTTTCGGGTAATTATCATCCGTTGAGTATTTTTAAATTAACTCTATTTCATTCTTTTTTTTAGAAATTAAAAAAATTAATTTTTTTTTTTAATTGATGCTTGCGCCTGTTGTACTTTTCCCCGAAGTCATTGTATCTTTAATATTGTAATACTTGGTTTTTTGATGCCTCGTTTTCACTTCACCATTTCCATTTTTCGTTTCATTAATGATCACACGTGCCGTTTCCACGTGTACTTTATTGTATGTAATTATTATGATTTGTTAGCCTCCTTTCGTTGTAACAGAACAGGTAATAATAGTAATAATAATATTAAAAAACACGTCCGTATTTTGTAAACGCATTTGTAATGCGTTACGTATACTTAGTTGCACAATTATTTTAATAGGAATGTAATTCCCAGTTGTTCATTTATTTCTTCCCTTTTTATTTCATATTTACTTACTTAGCGCTGCGATAGTGTTGTGTTGTTTTGTAGTTTTTCGCGATGTAGTATTCGTAGCTATTTAAAATCGTTAATATTTTATTATTGTTTGTCACGACTGTGGATTTAATCGTAAATATTAGAAGAAACAATACGATGAATCACGGACAACGTTTTTTGTTTATTTTTATTTGTAAAATGTGATTTATCCGTACTGAATGTTCCATCTAAAAATTTATCGTAAAAAAATTGTATACACTGGGTTTGGTTTTGATCCGTCTGAATTAGAAATAGCGTGACAGTTATTTACGGTCAGGGAGTGGGGAAATACCTGACCCGCTTACTTTCAGTTTTGAACTAGGATCCTTTAATTGTAACGTAGACTTTATATAGTGTATTTTTCATTTTTTTTGTGAATTAAACCTGCCTTTAAATCGGCCGGATCGCCAAGCCGTAGTAAGAATTAATTTATATATAAAAACGGCGTAAATTGTGTAATGTTCTGATTATATTGAGAAGTTTTTGGAGCTCTGCTCGTATTTTTTTCCGATTATAACTATCGGTCCTGCAGCGGTGTAGCTACAAGATCAAAATTTTGGGTATCAGAATTTTTGCAAATGTCGACGATTCAAAATCCTTTCTCGTTTCAAAAAGTTACGGAAATTATTGGAGACTGTACGTAGGTACAATTGACTTCCGATTATCCGCGATAATAACCGAGAAGAAGATAACGAATAATCCAATATCATAGCGAAATCGCGCTCGATCCAAAAATAATATTTAATACAATAATGTTTCTGAAAATGATCTAACATTGTCTACTGAGTATTGTATTCGCATCCAATGTTTTATTAAGGTGTAACTGTAAATAATAAAATAAAATACGATACACTGTACCACATTATTACGTTCCTGGTAAAAGTAATATTCAGAAGTTTATTAAAAATACGTATTAACATATAACAAATTTCCACTATCGCTAACACTGTACGTAAATAGATCGTACAATTAATTATGCAGTAGTGTATGTACTACGTAATGCATTTACAAACACTTAAAATTACAGTAGCTAACGAGGAAGAAATACGTAGACATTAAAAAGAAAAATTAATCGTGCCTTTTACCCTCTGAGATATATATATATTTTAAATAAGTCGCGTTTGATTGTTTAAACACTTTGTTTTATAAAAATGTTATCATTTAATTGAACTTTTAATTTTCTTTCTTTTAATTGAACTTCTTACTTTGCCCATAATTAATACTTCCAGGACTGGCAGTGTGCCGGCCTCCGTGGTGCGAGTGGTAGCGTCTCGGCCTTTCACCCGGAGGTCCTGGGTTCGAATCCCGGTCAGGCATGACATTTTTCACGCACGCTACAAAACATTCGTCTCATCCTCTGCGGAAAAAATTGCTTGACGCGGACCCGGAGGTTAAAGGACCGGCAATATAATTTCTTGAAAACGGCCCAAACAGTTTTTCCGTATTAAATTTTGGACAAGATTAAATTATAAAAGGAGGAAGTAGTTTAAGTGCTCTTAGAGAATTTAGCTTGAGTACGATGAAAGTTATTCAGAATCCAGAATTCCCATTTATCGGATGTAGGGATAGGTAGTGAGATATTCGATATTATTTTGAAAATTTGCCTCGTATTACGATTACCCATTAACTAAAGAAGTAGAAAGTCGGCACAGATATACATATATCAGCTTTGGGCTGATTTTCGACCCCTTCGGACGAAGGGGCACTTTTTTTTCTTACCGTTGAATAACTTGCATCAAACCTCATTTACTTCAGTTTTCAATACTGAAAATTCAACTTATTTTAATAAAAAAAACGGGATTTCTACGGAACCCGACTTGAGAATTTAATTAAATGTTTAAACCTTTTATAATTTTTTTTTATTGTATTTTTAGGTTGTAGTTATTGAGAATTTTGTATTATGTAGCTTGTTATTTGTCGCCAGGAAGTAAAACGAGACCCAAATTATTTTACTGTAAATGTTTTTATTTCCTAAAATTTCCGGATTAAAAATATATATTACGATGAAAAAATTAAAAAACCTTTTCAGATTCGTCTTTTGTTATAATTAATTGAAGCGGTTATTTGAAGAACACGAAACGATAGTTATAGGTTCTCTTACCAAAATTAATAGTAAATAAATACGTCTTAATATTTTCGTGCGCTAATACATATACCACGATTTCGACTGGCGAATAGCTAAATCAACCGACCCTAGATTAAGGCGTACGTCTCAAGCACGGACAGCGCGCTCATAATTCCTCTGGAAATCTGATATCTTACTTTAGGGTGAGAGTAGCTTTATTGATCAAGCAGCAACAGGTTGCTTTATGCTTATACTAAAAACCACCGGAGAACACACTTAAGGTTCTTAAGAAAAACCTTTTGCTTGCTTGTTTGTAGAATTACACGACTGAAGGATCCTACCGTATAATAATAAAAAAAGCTCTTAAATAGAGATAGTAGCTTTGTATATTAAATCTGTATAGATTGTTCAGGTATAATTCGACTATTAAAAAATCAGGTATGGTGGATAATTTTTGTTTTTTCATGTATAACACGGGACATATTGTGACGTTGTTTATTAATTTTTTCGTCCGTAAATTTCGTATTCTATGCGCAAAATTTCTCGATTGTTATTTAATACTTTATTGAATCTGATAAAAGATTTTTTTTCCGGTAAGTGAAATCGGTTTGACAAATTTTGTTATTGTTAAATATCGAACACAATTTTTTGCGTGTTTTTAATCTGTTCACGTTCATTTTTATAGGTTTTATTTTGGAGAAACTTTTATCATCGGTTGTTTATAATGTATTATACATAGTTGTAAATGCGGTTGGCTGTGTTGCAGGCAGGATGCCGATTCATTGTGAAAACAGGAATGATTCATCGCATTTCTTCGTCACCATTTCTCATTACGTACTCTTTAATTTTCTACGTGAATCACCTTTTTTCCGTGTACTAACAGTGGCGTTCTTGTACATAGTGGATGTAAGGAAACGGGTTCCTCTCTCCGTAATCCTTTTATCAAAAAATATGATGTGGAGGCCACATGTACGCCCGTTAAATTACATACACGCATTTTTAAAGTACATAAAATTTTATTTCGTAATAACTTCCGATATTTTTTTTTAAATCGGAGTTTAATAATGTACATATAAAAATGAATGTTTGTTGCGTATGCGATCCTATACCACTCATATCCGATTGCGATGAAACTTTGATGAGGTGTGCACACGCCCGCGAAGGTTTCTTAATTAGTTAGGACCCGCTAGGTGGCGCTGGGGTTGAGATATTTAGAAAATTTTATTTATGATACGATTTGGCTCAATTTCAGTATATTTATTAGTTACGTAAAAACAAATATTTTTGCGAATAATGGAAAAAGGTAAATCGGAAAATAGGAAGAAAGGAAAAGGGAAAGTTAAATCGGTGAAGTTCTGTAATGTTCAGGTTTTTAATGTTTATCAAACTTCATTTCTCTTCATTTAATGTATATATATATATACTCAAATCTATCAATGGCGAAGCATTACCGGGTCAGCTAGTTATTAATAAATCAATATATTTAAGTAAAAAAAGGAGATGAAATCTGATTTGAACCGATGTGCCTTCCCTTCTAAGATCCAAAACATTTCATTAAAACTATTTGGCTATAGCTCTGGAACCGATGAAAATAAGTACCACTTATGATGTATCATTAAAAAGCTCTCGATGAAGGCTTATTACTGCAGTTAAGAAAAAATCCAAATCTTTTGGATTTTGGGCTTTTTTTGGATACTTTTGATCCAGTCGATTGCAATCAAAATGGGAGGTGCACAACTAAATGTTACAACAGTCCTAAATCCAAAATTTCAACATCCTTCGGCTAATAATTTTTGAGTTATGCGAGATACAAACGTCACAATGAAAAACTAGTCAAAATGGATATTTTCGTTGAAATCTGAAAACCGAAATTTTTCGAGATCACAATACTTCCTTTAAATTAATTTGGTGTTTTTTTTTTTGTCTTATAATTACTGCTTTCCGTTATTCCTGTTGTATTTTTTTGTTTTAAGAAATTTTAAATGGATTCCGTGACACTTGAGTTAAGTATAGCCACCGCAATTAAGTAGTTACGAATCGAAGCCGTTTATTATATTATTAAAGATTTATTTTGTAATCATAATTATTGAATTAGTATTGTGTCGCTTTGTCTCGGCCTACGTTACATGTAGTTTCTGTAAATATTATTTTACGAATGCGTTTTGTAAGTACAGAAAAAGTTTTAGAATGTTAGTCTGCCTATGAATCTCCGGCCTCGAGAACTTGCCTGATCGATAATTATCGCTTTAGATCGCGGTGAAAGTATATTCTCTTTTACGCTTTTATCTAACTATAGTTCAATTCATTATTCGATTATGTGTCCTCTTTGTATAAGAAAGGAACTGGTCGTTGTTCGATGTAGAAACGTAGCGTCGCCGTGGATTTCGTATACTATCCGAGGGTTGATTGTCGGCGTTGTTAAATAAAAATCTGTTAGCTGTGCAGCGAGGGTAACACTGTTTAATTAAAAGTATCGGGTTTAAAAGCGTCATCTTGTTTCGAATTTGTAGCAGTCTTATAGGCTAAGCTGTCGTAAACTTAATCGCACAACAAATATACCAAGGGTTCAGTAACCCTAAGAGGCTCTCGAATTCTTTATACGTATCGATCGGATGGTGCACCGCTTTTAACCGTATAAACTTAATCGCTGATGATAAGTGGAGACTGCTGAATAGAGACGATTGTCGATTTGCTCACAAAACTGCCGAACGAGAACAATTCTTTCCATAGAAATCTTGTCAGTTTTTTCCGGGACAGGAACGGTCATCTGTCTACTTAAATCCTTGGCAGATGGAGGGATGTTTATCTAGTATGGAAGCAGCGCATCGTGGATCGTCTTAATCTTGCAGCGATCGGATTAAATACTTGCTGTTAACGAATTTTTCCACCGATAAAAAATCATCAAAACATGTACGGGTTTTCTTTGTGCGTGTGTGTGTGTGTGTATATATATATATATATATATATATATATATTTTTTTTTTTAAAAACCTTTCCCGACCCCAGAATGTTCTTTGTAGTATTTGAAACTATCCTACTGAACCGTGAACCGTCCAGTCGTATTCTTTCCGAACGATTGCCGTAAATTCGGGCCGATTGTGGGCGATTTTGTCTTCGTGAAATATCTGCTCGTTCCGTGATTTGAGTACAGGATTCCGATTGTACCTACAGGTTTTATGTAATGCATAACCTAATTGCGGAAAACAGGTTTGTCATTTGTCTTCCGGGTGAAGTAATTTAATTATTTGTTATCGATATTAACACCGAGACGCGATCGTCGTTCTACTATTGATAATTACATTAACTGTTTATTGATGGAATGAAAAATTAGTTTTTAAAACCGCTTTTACATAACTTTTCTCTGTTTCTCTATATTTATTATTTTCTTCGGGTTGAAATTCGTTAAGTGTCGGAGGTAATAAAACAAAAAATAATAAACAAACGTCCTTGTAATCGCACTTCACCTTTAGTAATCGTTCTTTGTTTTTATTTATTCATACAGTCTTTGGTTCTGCGGTAATGGTAATTTATATGTATCTTTAAAAAGACCTTGATCGAGAACATCGCCTTCAATAACACCTTTTATTGTAAGTTTTATTACTCGATTTCCTCTGTATAAGTTTTCATCGGACTACTTTAACAATAAAAGAAAGGAAAAACCACAAGTGACGTATATACGTACGGTTAATACGCGGCTTATTAAACATTTTTTCTTTGTTCGTTTGTTTCACCTTGTAATTCTAGTAAATTAAAACCGATTAGATTTTACTTTCACGTTCTGTGATCCGACGTGGAAAAACGGCAGACCTAGCCGAGAGATTATTTCGTACTAGATTATTTTGATTTATTTTTTGCTTTTGCTAGATTATTTTGTACTAGTAGTACAAAATAATCTTAATACTAAACCAACCTTATAGGTTTCACCCCTGTAACGTCAATGAATAGGCTTTTTCCACGATACTATCTATTTTCTAGAAAAAAAGAAAATATAATTTATTAATTATTTTCCCCCGCAACTGCTTTACACTGCCGTCACTTGGAAAATACCGTTTCCTTCTGATGAATTTCTGCTGTTTTATCGATATATTTTTACAACCGTTTTCGCCTGCTATTTTTAATTTCTTTTCTTTTTTTAACGGAAAAGAAATGAGTAGGTAGCCTGCATGATGCTACTTTAGTACACGGATCTGCCATCAAGTTTATACTTTATTATGCGGTCTATCAAAAAAAAATCACTCGTAGAAGTTATAGCACGTGTAATAATTTATATATTTAATGTTAATTAGACGAGGTTAGCGAGAATTAGGTTTGTTACGTACGAAATTCAGTACACGGAATCGTCACTTAATCTTAATATTACGTTACTTAATCTAACCTTTAGTTAATTTACATAAATATAATATAGCACTCTGTCATTGCGCAGTAAGTAACAACGCTTCTTCCATTACACCGACGTGAATAAGCGTCCGAACTGCAAGCCGAAGCCGTACGTAATTTTAGAGATAGTTTTATCCTTCGTGATTTGACATCCCCGGGTCTAATCTTACCTCTGAGTGAATCGACAATCGCGCACAACGGTAGGTAGATCGCATACTAAAGTAGCACCGTCAGTCTGATTAAATATGTCTTATATATATGTCTTAATTTTTAGAAAAATCAAAGATTTATCTTGTAGTCGCCGGTTAATATTTAACTATAAATAAAAAATATAAAAATACTGACAAATATTTTATTTCTCCACTAGCGAGATATTTTTAATTGATTTTTTTTTAGGGAAGAAAGGAGATTAAGGTCTTTGAAATCAAATGACGCGTTCATTATGTTACTAAAAGTTTGGGTTTGTGGAATTCTATTTGTATCTTCGTATTGGCGTTTATATTTAATAATGTTCGTTTTCACCCGGTTGACGCTTTAGCGATTAAATTTATCGTGCGTTTACGAGATCTACAATTAGAAAGTTCCGAAAAATGGCTTCAAGTAGACCGAATGGGCGTTCTCGACAGTCTCCCTTGTACTCTAAATCAAGATGCGATGTCGTCGGCCCGACCGAAGAATCGAGTAACCTATGAAGGATTTATTACGGAAAGCGATGACATGAAGATTTATTACGGAATGCGATGAAATATGTGCTCGAAGGAAGAACCGTGTTATAGGACGGATAAGCGGCTCCTTCGGCGGGCGCCATCCCCGTCCTTCAATTTCGAGAGACCGAGATAATTTTATCCGAGTTGTAGTTATTTTTACATGAATTTGAATACTAGATCGTGGATACCGGTGTTCTTTGGTGGTTGGGTTTCAATTAACCACACATCTCAGGAATGGTCGAACTGAGAATGTACAAGACTACACTTCATTTACACATATCATCCTCTGAAGTATTATCTAAACGGTAGTTACCGGAGGCTAAACAGGAAAAAGAAAGAAAAGAGTTGTAGCAGTAGTAACCGAACGACAGCTTTTCGCTTGACGAACTGAAATGAATATATATGTTGCCGTGAAAGACCGATATCTGGAAAATGTCGATAATTTTACGTTGAATGCCGACACGTACCAAATACGTCGGTGAAAGACCGAAATATTTACTTATTCGGACTTTCGCCAGTATATGTCGACAAACACAGGTAAGCTCTAACGGGGGTCGAAACGATAACTAGATATCGAGAAACCCTCGTAAAAAATAAGAAGTTAAACCAAACATAACCTACGCTCGCTTCTCGCTAATCTCGTCTAATTAACCCTAAATATACAAATTACATATTATTCTCCAGCACTGGAGGCGATTAATGAAATTCATCTCCTTTATTAAAAGATTAAATCAAATTTTCAGGATTTTATAAATCGAAAGGGCGCCGATCATGATATACAGAATATGTTAAACTGCGTGGATGAACGATAACGGTACAAATAAATGGTCAGATGGTTTGCCTTTGTTCAGTTTTTTGTAAGAATATTTTTATTCAACTTTCACAATCGGTGTGTGCTGAATGCGGCGAATTTGATTAATCGCCACCAATGATGCTGAATAACGTATATAATTTGTATTTGTAAAGTTCATTTGTACGTTATGTTTGGCTTAAATTTAAACGCCCTTTTTTTTTTTAGAGGGTTTCTCGTAATCTATTTACCTTAGGCATTTGGTATCGGGTGGTTTCCCCCCCCCCTCCGTTTCGATCACCACCAGAGCTTATCTGTGTTTGTCGACATATATCGGCGAAGGTCCGAATAAGAAAATATCTTGGTTTTTCATCGGCTTATTTGGTATGTGTCGACGTTCACCGGAGAATATCGACATTTGTCAGATAACGGGCTTTCACGATAACATATACACTATATGTAGTTCTGTAAATTTGTTCTCGTGTATTACGAAATATCTTACTAGTATATAAATAAACTATTGTTGTAATTCTTGGATGTGTTAATCGTATTGTTACAGAAGGTTGTATAAGTAGGATATTATTTCCGTGTGAAATTTACGAAGGTCGTTAATGCGTACACGCACATAATATATTATGTTCCTTTACGTACAAAAATATAGAACGCCGTAGCATGTTTCGCTCGTAAATATATCTGCTGTGATACTTTCAATGCGCCGGAAAATCGGCAAACCGTATATCTTTATTTATGTTATGTACGTAGACTGTGGAAGTAACATAGTCGCCTTCGATTTAACTAGATCGATCGCGATAGTTCTTTTTCAGTAACAGTAAATAAGTTCGTTGCGACTGTGTACTTTTGTGCTCGACAGAATAGCGGCTTTGTTCGTACTATTTGTATTTAAACGTATAGATAGAACGCCGTCGCTAAAAGCCAAGGACAAATTTCAATATTATAGTCCCTTGTTACTTGGCAACCTTGCCGGCTTAGCTAGGTCGAACGGAGCTAAGCCGATCTGTTCTGTTGTTTTTTTGTTGGTCGTTCGTTCGTTCCCTGTTGCATAGCTCGGTCGTTTTTTATTATATATTTAATTTTTTAATTTGGTTAGTGTTATTCTTACAATTATAGTAGTTACGTTCAGTTATTTATTTTTCCTCGCGAATTTCGGTTTTTGCTGAAGTGTTTTCCTTTAGAAAATTAAAATTAAAAATATGTTAGTAACAGGGATTATCGGCACGATTCAGTGTTCATTTTATTTTTGTTACCCGATTATATTTCTGATTAAAAATAACTGTAGTATTATTTTTTTACCTATCTTAAGTAGTTTTAACTAATACCAATATATCGGTGTAAACAGATATATTTTCAACGACAGAGTAATCAAAAACTACAGTAAGATTACATATATTATTTGCGAATTCGAATTTGAAGATAATATTTATGAAATAGGTTGTCTTATTTCCAAGTGAAAATTTAACGTGTTATTTTTATTTTGTCTATCGCGTTTTACAATTTTTCACAACTAACCGCAATGAATCCGTAACGAAGCGAACATAGTGTACACACCTCTACTAGTTATAAAGTTGCGGAGATATCGCATATTATTAAAAAAAATTAAATTTAATAAATTTGAGATGAGAGTTCCATTTAAAACAATATAACGAATAATTTTTAAAATTTGAAACCATCTGGTTATGAGAGCTTCTAGTTATAATTGATCGAAGTAAAATTTTCGGAATCTGTTTAGAGATCCCGCGTCAAGTATAGTCCGTCCTAGCTTTATATTTACTGATTTACAATCCGAGTAAAGAAGTGATTATTGTCAGGAAACGTTTTCTTAATGAAAAAATGTAAAACTGGATAGGTTACATTTTTACGTATACTTTATAAATAAAAATTTGAAAATCATTTAAGTTATTTAGCTCCAAACTCTTCTTGACGTTATGTTTTGAAGCTATAATAATTTACATATTTTTTCTTTCGGAATCGTTCCAGAATTTATGACCGATAATCACGGTCAGGAGCAGATGCGATCGATGTAAACGGCTATATTTTAAATTATTAAAAAAAAATATACCAATATATTTTTTTTTAATTTGGAGCAGCAATTAAAACATTTACGGTCGAAAACATATCGAAAGATTTGGTACCAGGAGCTTTGTAATTACACCGTTATCCTCTTCCAGCGTCGATCGTATTCTTTCAGAGATAAATTCGTTTCATACATGCTTTCTCGTTTTTGGCGGTTGCAATATACGAGTATTTCCGATTTCTGTTAAAGTTTTGATATTTATATGTAATTAAAAACGTTACGATGTTTTTTTTTTGGAAACGAGCTGAACATTTACATTTTCCCAACGAGGCCAGGCGTATTATTATGAGGTGTAAAAAGTCAGAGGGCGATAGACGACTCCCGTTAAAGCCCATCATGGCTAGGAACGGGGATGGGAGTGTAGCGACCGGAAAGTCACTAGGCGGGTGTCTTCTCCTACGGGGTTGGGATGAACATTGCACATTACTACATTACTGTACAAGCCAAAGGAGCTATAGAATTCATCCCGATTTAATTTTTTTTTACGTTATCGTTTTCTTGGTACTTTTATCGCTAGAATTATGGAAAAATAAACGGAAACATTACTTTAAGATAAAGTGGTCGCCGATGAAATCGATTCTCTTCGTGTTTTAGCTTGAACATTTTGTCGTGATTTTTAGCATGAGCGTACAAAGAAAAAACTCGTGCGGTAACCGAACCGAATGCGTCGATTTGCGGTCGAGAACATATTTGTTAAAGATTATATATCTGTCAAAGGTTTTTTAAAAAGAAAGGGCGCAAGCCCTATTATCGAAGTAGCTGTTTACTAACCGTTAATTTTTCTGCCGTCGACAGAAAAACGTTTGCGTACGCCTATCTTTAATAGAATTAATACGGCTTTTCAGGTCTTAAAACCGCTTTAGGTCATAACTGAAATGTAAGCGGAACCGTTAAGGTTAGGAAAAACCACCCTTGCTGTTGTCTTCTGACGATCGTGCTCTTTATTCAATTGTAATTAACAATGAAATATCCTGGCATAGTAAATCGAAGTACAGATACGCTCTCTGTCTGATAGGTATGACTATTTCATTAATAAAAATATGAAAATTAAGTGATAATCTTCTTCCGTTAATTTCTCGTAGTGCTCTTAATAATTTGAGTTTGTACGATTGGCAAATTTTTAGGACGTATGCCTTTAATAGATTAAAAATGGCTCTCATTGTAGGTGTTTTTTACGCGTTTTATTTCGTTTGATACATTATAATTGTAAGTTTGGAATATTAACTTCTCGGAAGAAATTAACTCGTAAAATAAGTATATTAAAAATCACGCTTTGTACGCGTGTAATTTGTAGTGTATCAGCACTTCATAAGTAATGGTAAAAAATAATAGATAGCGCGTCTTGCACGGCAAGATAGTATAGTATACGTGTAATGGCGACGTATAATAATAATAATAATAATGCTTGAAACTGTGAACGAGCTACGAAAGAAGCCTCTTCTTTTCTTCTTCTCGCTCTAATCGTGTTCATTCCTCTCTATCTCTGATATTTAGTTATTTAATAACCTAGATATTTAAGTCTCGTCGTTTAATTATTATTTTGCGTAGTTATTTAAAAACATCAAGATTATTTGTTATCTGACGTTTTTCACAATTTACATTTACGGTCGACATTTTTTTTTGTTTTCGCGCGATTTTCGATTCGCCTCTCCTTTGGATACCGTTTTTTGTCATTTTAGTCTATATGCTTTATACAATTTTTATATTAACGCGGTAAATCAAGCGATATATCGGTTGTAATGATAGAATAATTGCAGTAATTACAAATTATAATAGCCCTTAAATAGATATTTGAATATTTTTATTTCAATGTCCGGGAAAATTACACTGACAATTTAAGCAGATCAATTTGCATTAAGGCACACCCGTTTAAATAAATCAACTTGCATTTTTATTAAATGTCTACAAGCTGATTAAATTTAGGAGAAAGTTTTTTTGGCGCACTTATTTTCTTCGGTCGTGCGTATCGCTTTAATTACTGCAAGTTAATGCAGTTTTTATTTTTGTATTTTATCATTTATTTACGATCTATTATTCACTATCATAGAAAATCTAAATATAATCCAAGGTCCTCCTTTTTAAGTGTTTTTCTTGGTCGGTCTCTTTGTAATAAATATTTCTGTCGCTATGTTTTTCTCAATTTATTATTAATATTATTCCTTCTTGTTTTATTAAAGGAGAGATTCTTATTAAACGGGTTTTAATTTTCTGAATTACCTGCGAGTGACTGAATAGATATTAAAAATATGTTTGAGGTTAATATAAAATATATTAGGTTATATTTTAATATTATAAATTCATCTAATGGTTAAATGTTAATATTTTGTGTGTGTGTGTGTGTGTGGATATATCCGGACAATAAAATGTCAACAGGAAATCACTGTTTTCAGAACTCATACTATTTGAGGAATTCTGTAGTGTCTCATAATAAAGATAAATTGTTTTTATACTTAAATCGGTGGCGTAATTTACTATAAATCGACTAATTCGCTGCCCTTTTTAGTGAAATTTTTTTGGTTTAACGCATAAAATTTATGTCGGCTCCATATATACAGCAGTTAGAATTTAGATGTATCCTGGACTCTACCTTTTCCGCCCGACCGGTTAATAGTAATACCATAATTTTAACTGTTAAATGTTATTAGGATTTATTGAAAAATATTTGTTCGCATTCCTGAATAATGTTACTTTCCATAAGAGTTTTACATGTTTGTCTAATATGGGAAAAAGTGTTATCGATAGTTTTTGTTATCTTTTCTTAACGAGTGTAATTTATTTTTTTACCCCAGAGTTAGTTGGATCTAATAATCGGTCAAACCGGATACACCGATTACAAATTTTATTACAAGAAAACTGCTCCTTATGGTATTTTCATGCGTTTCGATCGGTAATTAGTGAAATCGTGTCTACGATACATACGAGTCTGTTGCGGTTTCCCTTTAAAGCTAGCCGACTTTCCTTTGTTATGCTTATCGATCTTGTCGATGACGTTTCCTTTCATTTTTTTTTTTTTTAATTGCGGTTAAGCTTATTTTGTTAATTGTACTGTTATTATAAGTGAAAAAGTTTATTTTTACAAGGAAAAAGATAGTTTGTCTTTATTTGATTACCGTTTTTCTTACAGATAATCTTATTTATCAATTTTCTTTGTTAGATTATCTGTTTTCCTTATAAATGTGTTAAAGCAACCATCACTTTTGTAGATCTTTATCGTTAACGCATTCCTGAATGAATTAACTAAAGATATATAATAATAAGGTTCTTCATTTGATTAAACAATTTTTATTTAAATGCAATTCGCGCTAAGTTAGTAAGCGTTTAGTATCTAGAATCATTAGTAAAAACTTTTCAGATAACTTAATTTAGGGCTCCCTGAACATTATTTAGAAAAAAATATGAATTTCGGTAGATTGAAACTGTAAGAAATGGAAAAACGTATAGAATTTCTATCTTTATGGATGGGACCTCGACTACCTCGTTCATTTTAAAAGATACTGTTCCGACTTGGATTATTCCTCGATAGATTTTACTTAAAAAATCAAGTCTGTAGATCGGAACAGTAAACTGTTATAGTCGTTAAATAGAATTCATTTATTACGGACGGTATATGTGCAGAAAACCTAACCCTCTATAGGTATGAATATAAAATTTATCCTACCCTGATAGCTCTACATTAAAAAAGAAACGTTTTTTGTTGTAGTAGTTGTTAAAGCAGAATATCAAATATTAGTTTTAGATTTGAGGAGGTCATTTTAATGTTTCCGGTGGTATTAATTTTTGTTAAGTAATCGTGTATGAATTAATTCGTTTTGCAACTCCCTTCAAGATATAAATATTGACAGTTACCTCCCCTTAATCACACACATACATATATAATGTTACCGCACTAAAAATAATCGCATATTTAGTCGTTTTGAAGTTATTAATACAAAATATGCTAACGCAGTTGTGTAATCGCTAGTAGCCCTTAAAAATAATACAGTCGTGAAGAAAAATAAGCATCCCAAGTCTGACTTACTGGGCGAAAATAAGGGGTGCAGTTATTTCCGATTGATTGTTCAACAAGCGGTATAAATTCTATATCAATCTAGTCAGCCCACCGAAATGCAGATTCAACCCTACAAGTAACACATGCATTCTGTTTATCGCATACTGGTTGTTCGTGAAACATCATTAAAAGTAGCCCGGACTGCTTTTGTATCTTAACAGCTGTTAAAAGATAGATAGATAATGTAATGCGATATGTTAATTTTGCCCTGTCTGTTTTGAAACTACGTTATATTCACTTATTCAACTCGCATAACTCTATAAAGAAAGTACTAAGACTTATTTTATTAATATTCAGGGGACGTGAGAACGTGAAGGATTAAAAAAATCCTCTATGGTGGTGGTCGGGCTTTTGTTTTGTCCGCGGTTATATAATACTTCCTTCTGTCGTTTATTAGACCGTTTCGGCAGACGATATACTTCAATTTTAGTTAAAGATTCTGGAATACACTCTTGAAATATTTAGAAGTTGAATAGAATTAAAAGAAATAGGTATGCCTTTATTTTTATAAATCCTGAAAACTTTTTTAGGAGTTAAAAATTTTAGTGTCGATTAGAAATTATTAAGAAAATGATTTGTATTAGGTCTGCATTTTTATTTATTGCGGGTATTTTATTAAAACATACACATACATGCCGTGACATTCTTTCTATTATTTTAGCGGAACGGGAAATGTTCAAGAAAAATTTGCGTCGTAATATTTCTTATATATTACGATTAAAAATAAATAAACATTAACATGGAATAGAGCCCAATGCCATTCGATGTCGTTTTTTTATAATGTTATTAATGCATACGTTATACAGTATTTTTATTTCTCTGTTGCTCATGGCCGGGTTTATTTTTGGCGGAAGATGACAAACTTATTTTTAATACAACTTAACGAAGCGTATAAGTTAATGAACCTTTGTTTTATTTAATTTTTGTTTTCGTTAGTAACCTACGCAGCGCATCTGTTAAGTTGTACAGCTCGACGTGCAGTAAAGTACGGATGTATTATATGTGTACATAAAGACTACGATTGATTTGTAGTCGGCGAGGACATTACTCGCGGAAGAAAATGAAGGTCGTCCGACTCTTGCGTATGCGTGTTTTTATTTCGTCTATGTTTATCGTATCGGTTTTGTTTTTAAAATTTAAAGGCCAGAATTTTATCTTTTCCCTCAAACTTTTATATTTAATTTTTAAAAGTTATATTATTTCTGTAATGACTATCCGCGTATAAATGACCGTCTAGGTCGCCGAGTAGTTATTTTCCGTTATACATATTTTTGCTGCCGCCTTTAGATTAATTTTTTTTTATTTTTAAGTAAACATATTTATTCATGGAGTTCTTGTCGTATCGCAATTGTTTTTCCTAACCGGTTAAGGAATATTGTTTTTTCGACTACGGTAGGGTGAGCGTAATATATTTAAATGGACGGCCTACGTTTAAATTCCGACCGTTTATTTTCAGCGATAAATATAAAGGGATTCGTCCTGGATGTAAGTAGTTTTCAAAAATCATACTGGAACTATTTGAAATTTACTAAACCTGAAATTGAGTCGGCAAAAAAAGATTTGAAAAATATCTTACGGAATTGCGAAATAAACAGCTTGCATTCAGATTAACTGTATAAAGAAATATAGTCAGGAAAAACAATACGTATAAGTTGTAGAATTAATATGCGGATTGATTTATTCATTGATTAATATTTAAACGTAATTTATTACAATTAATTAAAATTACATTATAGGAAGAACTGAAACAAAAAAAATGGTTTGAGGAAATGTTACAGACTCTGTTTTGTCTGCAGATTAAAGAAAAAGTGGTGAACGCGTCTTCCCAAATCAGCTGATTTTGAAGTCGAGTTGCAGCGTTCAAGTCCTAGTAAAAGCAGTTACTTTTATACGAATTTGAATACTAGATCGTGGATACCGGTGTTCTTTGGTGGTTGGGTTTCAATTAACCGCACATCTCGGAAATGGTCGACCTGAGACCTGTACAAGACTATACTTCATTTACAATCATACATATCATCCTCTGAAGTAATACCGTACGGTAATTCCTGGAGGCTAAAGAGGAAAAAGAAAGCTTTTACGTGTAAAAATAAAGTTATAGATGGGCGTACGAATAAAAGTATAATTTACCTGTATTTAACAAGTTTTGTATATTTTAGTAGATATAAAATATAAAATAAATACACTCGCGTTACTCTAGATCGTTTCAACGAATCTTTTTTTATTTCTCTTTTACGTTTTTTTTGTGGTTCAGTATTATTTCTTAAACTCTTTTTTGTTTAATTTGTTATTTTCCTTTTCATTCGTTTCTCAAAAACGAAATCGTGTTCTCCGTTTAGCTCTTTTCTGCTTCCTGTTCTTACAACCTGTGTGATTCCTATAAGAGACAGATTCCATATAAAGAGGTTTTCATTCCGTAGCATCTTTTTTTTTTATGTATGTTATTACCTTTACTAAAAATGAGTTCCTCGCGGCAGGTGATAGATTGACAATAGAGTTTTCTAAACGGCAGTTAATTTTTTCCCTTAATGTAGCGGATTTTTCGATATCACAAGCCAAAATCGATAACGTGGTTTTAGGCTTCCGAAAGAGTACGCTGAACTTAAATAAATACATCTGTAGTTTAAAAGTAAAAACTTTGTCGCTATTAATCAATATTATATTTACCGTTAATTCTGTGTTCTGAATTTTTTCTATATTAAAATCGAGGTTTGATGTAATTAAAATTACTGTGCGGTATTCGATATAAAAATTAGTATAAATTAATTATTTTTTACGTGATTTTTTTTTTATCCGATTTAAGATTTTATTTTATACCGGTTGAAATCAGATATTGTTTGCGACGTCGACGACCGCCTTGATTTAAAATTTATCCGTTTTGGATATTCGTCTTTTTTGGAAAATTATCGAAGGATCGATGAAATTCGAAGTATTAAATTTTGAGATTCTGCTACCAAGACGCAAATTACTAAACGGTTTAGCCGTTCTCAGAAGAGGCGACTCGCTCTTGGCGCGTTGAAGAAAATAAAACGTAAAACGGTTTCTCTGTTTTTCACAGATTCGGATGTACTACTGATGTATAAAAGAACAGCGAGTCCATCCTAGTGCGGATATGATCGGCTCCAAAATCCGGTTCACCTGAGCGACCGGGGTCGTTTATTATTACGATTAAAATTATTTTAAATATCAACAGATCTAGCGGTAAAAACCGTAATTTTTCTGTACGGTATAAACACGATTTTTGGCAACTGCTAAAAACAAAATAAACGAAATTCAGTTTTACTTTTTTAATTCCGCTTAAAATTTTGTAGCCTGTTACGATTTAACCTGCGATAAACTCCACTACTTAGTACCGCATGTCGTAAACCTTGTTTATAAGTTACATCTCTAATTCCGGCGGTATCCGTGAAGTAATCCAGTCACCGTTCGTTTAATGGCTTTTATTTAACCTGTTGTCATTAATAAGGTCGAATTTGTATTTCAGTTCGTTGGACGTCGGTCGTGCGCTAAGCTCCGGAGTATAAATAGATCGAATCGCTTTCCTTTGCCTTTGAAAGTCGGTTAATTTTTAAGAAAACCTTTTCTTGTAAGAATTTTTTTTTCGTTTGGAAGTTCATATTTTAGCTAAGAATCGTTTGTATCCGGGGGTTTACCGCGTTAAATATCTAATTTAGTTTTTCTTCGAGTTCATAAAATCGTTCAGATGATCATTTCGGTTACGTTGTTTTATTATTCCTTGTTAACCGGTAATGTAGGTCGCGTAATGTAAACGTAACAATTAATGAATTAGTGTCGGTTACGTATACAACACCATATCTGTGTTATTTTTATAACCGTGGCGATAAAAACAAAATTAGAGGTTATGTGTGCGTCGGTTATAGCGATCGAATCGTTGTCAACATACCGTACCGGTAACGAAATAGAAATGAAATTTTGTTGGTGTAATCAAATTCATTGTATTGCGGATTCCTTTTTTTACGCGTGTATGTTTAACGGTTGTACTGAAGAAACTATTAGTTATGTTTTTTTTTAATCCGATAATTTATTTGTATTATACGAGTTTTTCTTTTACTTGTTAGATGTCTTGCTTCTGTAAACGATTAACGTAATCTATTGTCATTTTTATTGCTGAAACGGCTTATTTTTAATATATAAGTGTTCATAACCGGATTAGCAGTATATTATTTCTTAAATGAGATATAAAGCTAACGTTATATTTCTTTGAATGTTCTTGATACAGACCTACGTCTGCTAATTACGTTTAATTAGCGTAATTTTTGTTTAATAAAAAGAAAAAATGTACAAAAAATTAAAATCATAATGTTAATATTTATGAGCGTCGCTGTAATTTTCTACGGATTTGTTTTGAAAAATGTTTAGTTTCTTGCGTATAAAAAGCGCCTTCTGAAAAGTCTCTACTGACCATGTACATTACTCGTTATGTCTAATACGTAACAAAATCGGTAAAGTATACTAGATCTGTTGCTGTGATCAATATATAGCGATAACCTGGAAAATGTTTCTAACGCGTTCCTATCTAACGTGATACAAGAAAAGACTGTCTAGCTCTGGATGTGCGGAATTAATTTTTTGTTCTCTTCGTAGATGTCCGCAGACTTTACGACCGTTTCAGTATACGCCTCTGTAATTTCATCTGTGAAATTAACCGAGTGATTCACAGTTAGGTGCGCGAGGTTGCCAAATGTTTCAGGAAACGTGTTTATTTCCGTTAAATAAGCTTTGGCCCTTCGTCCGGTTTATTATAGGAGTACAATAAATTTAGATTTGTCCCCCGGCAAATTCAGATTTGACGTAAAACAAGTAAATCGCTTAGTTTTGGAACGCCTATTTCTTCTCGCAGTTTGTTATATTTCATACTAAACGATCGTTTAAGTTATTTTTATACGGCCGAATTTTGCAAACATTTTATTACGGTCGCTGTAGGCTATCCTACATTATCTTTTAACTTTATTTTGCGTATTAATTATTAATCTTGTTCATTTCTTTTTTGTTACAGGTACGTACGAAATCCTGATCACGGTTGTCTGAATTTTAACGAAAAAAAATAGCTATCTGATTTAGTACTATAACATTACGTTTATGTTATTTTTTAAATTCGTTATGAATTTTAATCGTAAGTAAAATATGTTTTGTTTTTTTAAATATGAGTTAAAATATCAGTATTGTGCTAAAATTTAAAATTATTTTAGATAAAGATTTTATTTATTTGCTGGAATAAATACTTCCCGGTTAGTGTTGGTAGTTTCCATATAAAGCGACGGTGTTACAATGTTAATACGGTACGACGACTAAGTAGCAGGAAGCTCAGATATAAATAGAGATTAATTACACACACGCGATAACTTATTAACAGTTCAAGGTGGACGGTCGCGCCGATGTTTGAGTATAAATTTCTTGACATTGTAGTTATCCTACGTACGTGTACTCGCTTGCTTACCTGTTGAACGTCCTTGTGAAATTTACCGGCTTCGAGTCCAACTTCGAAAAAGGTATTTGTATAGAATCGGGAAGTAAATTTATTGTGCTCGCGCATACGATTTCAAGTTCGTATTCATGTAAAATCTTAGCGGAAACCGACATTATTTATCGTATTATATATATATATATATATATATATATATATAATATATATATATATATGTGTTGTATTTTATAGGTGACGTGTACGATTATTTTCTAGGACGTTATTCGGTGTAATACTTGATAATTATGTTGACAAGGAACCGAGCTTAATATGGAGAGGCCATTCGCTGCCGTATCATTTAAAGAACTTTGAAGGTGTCGACGACGTTCCGTAGATTCGCCGATGTAAACTTTATTTTTCTTCGCATAAAGGAAAAAACTTAAAGGACCGTTCTAGGAAATGATTTTTTTTTATTAAAAAAGAAATCGTCGCCATCAAATAACCTTATCTGTTTACTTTTGCCTGGGATTAATTTATGTGTTCTTAGCTTACATTTAAGAAGAATAACTTGAAAAAAAATACGTGTATGTTACAACTTAAAAAGAAATTCATATATGTTACTAAACTTTGTACCTACATTAGCAAATTCGCGTGAAAATTAAAATGAAAAGTAAACTTCTGAAGTCTTATAAGTGTATTATTGTTGAATTTTGAAAGTAATTAAAGCCGGAGTAATTTTGGTTAGCCGTTACAGACCTACACCCTGGTGTAAAACAAAAACTTTAAACATCAGGCCGACTAAAACAAAATCGTTATATCTTTATTCGTCGAGTAGACGTTTATTTTTCATTCCTTTGTTTTCACTATGAGATTTAAGCTCCGTTGTAAAAGGGAAAGTGTTTATGCAGCTGTAGTCCGGCTATAATTTTATACAGATTAGGCGACGGGACATTAACGGATCTTGCCATCCGTTACATTAAACTTGTTTTTAATTTAGTATCGATAAATTAATTATTAAATACATTGTGGAGTACTGATACAATCCTATGTATAAGTGTATTATATCGGTGTAAATTTGTATTTTATTATTTATTATGTCAGAATGTATTTTTTTGCTTTCGTTTCAGTAAATTAATACATTATTTTTAATGTTTTCTTTTCGATATGCTCGCGCCTCCACTTAGTGTTATCAAGCCCCCTAGGACGGCGCGCCCCACAGGTTGACAAACACTAATCTACACAAAACAAGATCGGTCGACGATTAAATTTGTTACGGATCCGTTGAATAGCGTTCGATCTTCGTGATTATTACTTAAGTTAACAAAAATTTTTCTACAAACGACTTCTGTCAGATGGAGTATGTAAATAGTCATCGCAGTGCGGCGGCGATCTGTAAGCGTTGGGACCCGTTAGTTGCCGTAGTCTCCGGTCGAATCCGGGTCCCTTAGGCATCTTCATCACTTGTTCGTGTAAAGAATAAATATTCGCTACGTCAGGTTTTGTCATTAATTAGTATTCAACTACAGACCGGCGAGCGGTAGGCGGCATGGAGGAGTCTATAGCATAAATATATTAGCTAGCCTCTTGCTACTTACCTACCTTCGGTATGGGAAGCCAGCTAGCACTAATCATCAGCGCCACCCAGAACTATCTTAATAGTTCCCCGAACTATTAAAATGTCAGTTTTATTATTTTTTCACAGATCTGTGCGAGAAAATCATGTACTCGTAGTTGTTTTATGTAAAGACGGTGAACGAGTTTGAGTAATAGCTAATATATTTCGGGTTGTAGTTTTCTTTTAATATTTATTTAATTTTGCGGTGTTTTAATTTTTTAGTATTTGTTAGATGTCTTTTTATTGTTACGAGTTAATTCGATTACTATTTTTTATCATCGTAGTCGAAACTTGTAAAATATTTGTACGATTTACATTTCACCCTTCTATCATCATCATCATCGATGTAAGTGTAGATATCGTGTAGCTATGACACGTTCGAATTTGAATTTCGATAATTTAAAGTCGAATGAGTTAAATAGTTTCGTTAGAGTCAATTTTGGTATTTTAATTTAGTTATCGGATCCGGATATCGCCAAGTCAAAACCGTAAAGATAAGAATTCATTACATAAAAGAGTGTAAATTTTTATTAATTACGGACGCATATTTTTGTTTACACGACCTTTCCCTGTCTTTTTTTACTGTTACAAATGTAAAACGCTTGGGTTGGAAGAATTATCAGTTGTTTCCTTTGAAAGTAATGATGGCAGCCAGCGTTTGTGTACCGAGTGAAGGCGCCGCTAGTAGGGCTAAATGTCGTCTGTATTTCAGTAGTCTTCGCATTTTTTATGTGAAAGTTCATTTGAAAATAAAAAAATTAATCCTGAAAATCGCGCTGTCGTGCGTGATCGGTGTCAGATCACTTTCATTACGGCACCTATATATATATATATATATATATATATATATATACACACACACAATGGGTATTTATTTTTACAAATAAAACTACAGCCAGCCGAAAATGGTAATATCCTAGAGCCAAATGAGGTCTGATCTACCTCTCGGAAATGTCGGTTAATTGTCTCTTTTCTATTTTGTTTTTGTTTATCGCCCGATAAAAGTAAACTAGTATCTCGGCTGATTCCTTTTAAATAATCCATGAATTGGTTGAACATTCATATCGTTTTAAAGTCTGATCCGCAAATAAGGCCTTTGTGATTTAACGAAGTAATGTTAGTTTGTTTTCCAGCTTGCGACCGATAAAAGTTTAATTATTGTCGTTAGTAATTGAACATTCGGTACATTGCAAACCTTTTTTATTCAGTACGTGCTTGATTCCTAAACGTCTTTTTTTTTTTTTATTTTAAAAATTAACAAAACTCCCATGGGATCTAGCCAAAAGTCGAGTTTGATACTAACCGAGTCGACAAGCTTGTTGAGCGATTTTGTTCGATAGGAATTCCAAAAATATATACCAGTTTCTCATTACTTTTTATAACTATCGGCACGTAAGTTGGCACAAAAAACTACTAGCATTGAGCAAACATTTTTCTCGGTACTAGGCCGACTGAAAATATTGTCAGTTTAATATAGGTGATATATATATATATCCAAAAATACTTGCGATGCTGTTTAATTAAAATTAATATCTCAATTAATATTATTATTTTAAAGTACTTTAAGTTGTTCTACTCATTTTCTTTCTGTAGCTCGCAAATTCCGAAGTCCCTGTCGTTGGTAAATTCTAAAGAGGTCGTGTCCGATTCTGAATTCACATTTATCACAAAATTGTCGATGTGCACATCATATAATTGTTCATCTTTAACGTATTTTATTTCAACGTTGGCAAAATGTTCGCAGATATTACTCCTCTCAGCTTAAGACAATTTATGAAATTTCCCTTCAGCTATGTTAAGAACGTCCGACGTGTTAAAAATTTGTATTTCTTTTAGCTGCTTGCCGTTTCACTTGACTTCAAATCATTTCAGTGGCATTTATATCAGGGTAATAGGTGGCAACCGTAAAACTGTGTGATCGTAATTTTCGTCGTTTATCGTCGTTTACGAACGTAAACGTTCATTATCCCCCATAGTGCATTGTCCGATTTGGAGAGGTCTGGGCTTCGTGGAGACCATGGCAACGGTGCTGGAAGGTCTCGTAATCCGCATCCAATCCAGCGGTTTGGAAACAGTTCATTTAGCAGTGTGCGGACACTCGCGGCAAAATGTGGCGGAGCGCCGTCTTGTTGAAGCGTAACGATGTCAGCTATTCCTCTTGTTGATAATATTGGAAGCGACCACGTGTTAATCGTTTGAAGATGACTGTGCTGGTTCACGGAACCGTCAAAGAAATATCGTCGAAGCAGACGGTCTGCCGTTATCCCTGCTCAAATCATAACATTCGGCGGATAGTACTCGATTTCCTTATAAAAGTGCGGATTGTGTTTTTCCCAAAAAGAGTCGTTACGACTTCGTGAGCTACGTTAAATTGCACACTCGTCAGAGAACATAACGTATCATTTGCATGTGGGAAGCGGTGCGAGCAACATTTCATATGCATAACACGTTGTTCCAAGTCACGATCGCTCAACTCATTCACTGAGGATGGCGGAAAACATGAAACATTCAAGACTTTCCGCATACGGTCTCGCATAATCGATCGCGAGATGCTTAATTCTGCAGACAGCTTAAGGGTTGACTTCATCGGCGATCGTTCAGTTGATTCCGCAACAGCAACACAAGTTTCGGTGCAAGTCGTAGGCCTTCCGCTATGTGGTGCAACGAGAAAACTTCCCGTCGCAAAGGTTTTTTCTCCCATGCGAATAACGATGATCGTAATAACGGCGATTTTCCAAACCGCACAGCGAAGTCCTTCAAAATGTCTGTCATTGTCTTCTTTGTGTTTGTTTTAACGTTCGTGAACCCACACAGAAGCCACCAAACGTTCCACAACAGTGAAAGCACTTGTAATCCGCCTTGGTTTAACTCGAGACTGACACGTCCTTCCCACACTAACTGGTGACATGCGCAGGACTCAGCTTATGGCGGGAATTAAAGAGTCAATCTGCTCAACAGAAAAATACAAAAAATATACTATTTTTTTTATTGTTTTGTATTCATAATAATATTTATATACCTGTCTAATTGTTGTACCATTCTAACATATAAATGTTTTTTCGCCCACCTTGTAAGTTTCATCTGTGTATACAATCCGTCTTCCTTCGCGAAACAGGGAAATTTGTCGTAGAAATTTCATTCTTTGCATTTTAATGTCATGCCGTTCTATTACTATTTTCCGGTTTTCTTCTGTTTTTTTCGTATCTGAATCCCATTTTACGTAATATTCTCTTTAAATAAAGATCTTTCACTCCCTTTGAAATTAATTTCACTTTCGCGGGCTTTTTGCATAATTCTCTTCACAAAAGGAACGGATTTTTCGGTTACATAAAATTAATTTATGAAACGCCTCAAAACATCCGCGTCAAACAATCTAAATTGCCCACAGCACTGGGGCGAGTTACACCTTTTCTCGGCGAAACTGGCAGGGATGGCTTCTCAGTTTCATTTGATTTCTATTCTCCTATAATTCTTTGGACCGTACGTTTTGATACTTTATCGCAATTCATAAATAGCGCATTAGTCATGAACGATTCTATTATTATAAGTTGCTATACAACAGGATGTAGATAGACCTAGATCACATCAATATATAATTTAGAATAAAACTCGGCAATTACATACGCTACAGCAAGTTTACGAAACCTGTTTTTTATATTTGACCGTACCACAAAAGGCATATAGAAAATGATATTGTTTTTAGTTTGCTTGTAATAAGAGGCCAACGCATGTAAAATGCTAGTACATAGGCATTCAGTCCCTGCACCAATATATGTGCCGACGAGTTTTAAGTTCGATAAACATAGAGCGATTGCACAAAGTTTTTAAAATAATTTACAGTTCTTTCAGTTTACTTTCAGTAAACAAATTGCAAAGATATTCATATTATTAAGTACGTATCATATCCATACGCTGTTTCTCTTTCTACTACACGCATATATGTGCATGTTTCTGAAGTGGACTTCATTTGTATGAGTAAGCTGTGTGAATTGCCTGCTTACCACTACTACGCATATCAGAGTCTCTCTTTCTCTCTATCTCTATCCATATTATCGTTGTTATTGTTTTATTTTTATTCCTGTGCACTTTATTGGTTGTAAACGACGTAGTTACAATTATGAAATTTAGAAATTGGACTTTCAGCAGTAAACCAGTTCTTATTTTTTTAATATTAATTAAAATTATATATATATATATATAAAACAACTATTCTTATTTATTACATCGTCGTTTTAATTGTCTCTTCATACAGTTAAGTTAGGAAAAAAACTGTAAAACTATAAAATCAATAGGAATAGTGTGAAAAGAATTTAAAGGAATTTAACTACGAATATTTAACGTGTGATAATCTTTTACATTTACAAATTCTTGTTTTGTTTGTTTTCTGTAATTGTTACACGGTGGAATATTTTTGTTTGTCTTAAGGGATAAAATGTACGTAAGGTATTAAATTTAATGACGCAGGTAATAAACTGAAGCGGCGCAATCGCTTGGCTGTGATCCTGTTTTTAAAATGTCATGTCGTTAAATGTTCAAACCAGACGATGCGTATTAGATTGTGTATAGAGTAAATACTTCACATCTAGATATTTTCTGCGGCACTCGGTCGCATTGTTCATTAATTATTATTTGTTTGTTTCATTATGTATTATCGCCTGTCTGCCAGAAATTTATAATTATTTTACTTTTATTTTTGGCCTCGTACGCGCTAGGTTGGAGGCAGAAATAAATTTCGTTATCTTTCTTTTTATTATTTCGTAAAGGGTATTTTATTTTGAGTATTTTGTTGAAAACGACAATGTTTTAAAACTTCCCCTATATATACCTTTTGTCGTCCATCAGAGTTATTGGTCGTCCATCGAACCGAAAATAATTGTCCCCGAGGAGTCCACAGGCCACCATACACAGCTGAACCCTAGATGTACAAGTCTCCAAATCGCTTACATTTTCTGAGCATATGATCTACTCTCAAGGAACATAAATCTGCGATAACGGGATCAAGGTAAAGGAAACAAATTAGGGAATAAGAAAGGACATAGTAGATAAACAGATGTTGATAAGAAAAATATCGAAAGGTTAGCTTGAAGGCCCAATCAATCCGACTTGCCTATTCCTCTTTCAGACCTTCGAATCATCACGGTACTCTAACCCGAGATGAGATCACTACGTCACTGATCAAACTTATATCGGTATTCTTACCGGTTGAAAATACGGTGTTTTTGTGTGTGTATATATATATATATATATATATATATATATAATCCTTCAAGGTCTTTCATCGCTGTGAAGAGTCGAAGTAGGTCAAGTCATTTTATTTAGTGTCGCACAATTCACTAAGATTTACTTGGCTAATGCTTCCCCGTATTTTCCTATCCTAATCCAGTACGGTTTGATAAATCCTCCTGTCGGGATCTGATGGAACGATTTATTATTAGGTTGGGTATTTTGAGGCAGCGCGAGGATTTTCCTTAGGGAGATTTCAACTTTTTCACGTAATTGTTTATTACTTTAAGCATAAAAGCAAAATTGTTCGAGCATAACGAAAATCGTTGATCGGGTTATGTACTGTGTACTGTACTTTCCCACCCTGGGTAAAGATATTTCGATCTCCCGAGAGATTTTGAGCGGAAATGATCCTTCTTGGGATGGACCTAACAAACTTGTTTTAAGGAGTCGTTTGTCTCCCGACATCACCTTGTGCTTTGATCGTCCCTTTATAACTATCCCGTTTTCCTTTCTCTCTGGTGGCTTTGTGTGGAATTTTTTCAGGCAACTACCGGATACGCGAAGTATCCATAGGTGCCTAGCAATAAAGCTGTGTCACCTAACGACACGACCAATCCCTCTTAATTGATGATGTCCTTCGTGTCCTATATGAATTTCTTTATCGATAATGTTCAGATAATAGTGTTTCGGATCCTATATCGGTTTGATTTACTCTCTCCGCTCCTGAGATAACCTCATCTCAAACACACAGCCTGCCGGAGAGGTTTTTTTTTGATAATTCTTCTTAAGAACACGGGATTCGTTAACGTACATTAAACTTGGCTAATACAAAGGGTACTAGGAAAGTTACAATACTTGATATTTTTTTAAATAATTTTTCAAATTAATTTCCACCGCACGTTAATACACTTCTCATCCTTCGAAACCGTACCGTATTTCATCGGAGTTTTGGGCGCACTCATCGTATCTTTGGAGGCCATCGTCGATGTAAAATGCCTTCCCATCAATCTGTCCCGAAGTTACACGGAGCGAGTTCAGGATTGTAGAGAGAGGGTGCTCTAATGGATTTATTCTGATGCCGGCCAAATATCGGAGTAAACGTTTTTGAGCGGTGCGTTATCGCGATAAAGAAACCGCGTGTCCATCCTTGAGTTTCGGCGCAGCTTGTCGAGAGCTTCGTCAACTTAAGGTAGACGTTCCTCGGTATACCGCTTCTCTGTAACCGTCTTTTGAGTTCCGATACCGCTTACTTTAAAACTCTTCTCGCATTAAAAAATACGGCCACTGTTTTCTTCTTCACCGATCTGGATTTTCGAACGGCCACATGCTTCTCCTCGTCTTCGAACGTCCGCACTTTGTTCTGAACATCGATCAGGACGTTGATTACAACGTCCTGATCGAGTTTCAGTACAGCCGAGTTTCTAGGACGATCCTCTCCAAGCGCAGAACTCTAAACACCGATCGACACTTAACCCGCGTGCAAAACTGCCCGGTATTTAGTTTTCGACCGGAACGACATCGCTTACCTCTTTTCACTAACACAACTAAAAAGCAAATGACAGAGACTGTGACTAGAGCGGCCACAGTGCAAGTCGGGACTTCTATAAACGCGCGCTAACTTGTAACCGCGTCTTTGATGATCCGTTCCATTTTCTAAAAAGTTTCCTAGTAGTGGCCTTTGTATGTAGAGCGATAAACGGCCATTTGAACCTCCTTTCTTGTCGATAAAACTACAAAGTTTATATAGAAATTTGCGTATCGCATTTTTTTTAAACATTGTTCTGTTTTACGGTGGAATCCAAGAATATTAATATATTTTTATGCGCTTTCATTATCTGAATATGTCTTCTGTACCTTAACTTTTTGTGGTTGTCTTTTATAAATTAATTCTGCCAGATATTACGTATGTAGTTGCACAAATAAAGCGCATGTACCTTGGGTACGTGATTATTTATTTCCTTTTTTTAAATTCGTTTCAGTTTTTTGGAAAAGACAAGATATTCAGGACATGTTGAGTAAGTAAATTTAACTTGTACGTAACTATTTTTAACCGTGTTTACCTTCAAAAGAGTTATTGACTTTTTACCCGTATCATTCTCGTCCCTCTATCTGCTTCCCGCTTTACTCATTCTATCGTATGTATGCATAAATAAAACTATTAAGGTAAGTGTTTGTTTTAGGATTTTTTTTGCGTTAGTGGGAATTTTTAATATCCGTTAAATTATTTAACGATAGTGTTACATTTTTCTTTATCTGTGTGTATATAATTTGACTAGCGTAGCAAAATTATAATACGACGTCATTATTGCAAAGAACATCTTTAGGTTTGAAGTTTTTATTTTTTTTTTTGTGTGTATTTTTAAAAATATGTAAATATCTTATTTTCTTTTTCGTTCTTCTGGGTTCTTGAAAAAATAATCGTTTTTCTATTTCTGGAAATAATCTATATTTTTAGTTTTGTTACTGTCTATATATTGCTTACGTTTTCCCTACTGTATTGTGTAAACATTTTTTTGGAAAAAATTGAATAACGTTAATATTTTGAATCGTCTAGAGAAGTTTTGCGATAACCGTTTGCTTGTACGTAAAGGCGTGGAAACAATGAATTAGTTAAGTAGCGGAATAACAAATTAGTTATGATGGAAGGGAGGGTGGGTTACATTAACGTCTACTTTTAGATTATTGGCTGGACATTGTCCAATAGAAAAAAGAGATGGATAAGGTTGTGTTACTGTAGGCGAAATTTTATTTGTGTAGAATTCTGTCCCGCTGAATTAATAAGTTACATTGTTTTGTATTATTATTTTATTATGTTTATTCAACTTCATAGTATTTACAATTATAGGAACTAATTAAAATATGAAAATTAAAAATAATTTACGGACGGTTGTAAATTAGAAAATAAATAACCTTGATTATTTTTTTGTGTAGGTCATGTTTTTTTTAATTTATCCTACTATTTGCCTCTCTGCTATTCGTTTCTATTATTTATTCAGTTTTATCGTTATTAATTTTAAGTGGTTTTATAAATATAAAAAAAATGAAGGAAAAATATTTTTCCTTTCTATTTATACTTAGTTCGATTTCGTTTTAAACGCTGTGATGTATGTTTGTCGAAGAAATTCTGGGTTTTTTTGTGAAAAAATCAATAAATTGTAAATTCTTTATTGTAACGCAAGAAAGTTTTCCCCATGTAATTTTTATTGTTTGTAGTTCTTGATGTTGTGTTTTGTTGAAAATTTTTAATTATTTTTTACTTTGTTCTTTATCAAAGATGAGGATACAATGAGCGAGTTATTCTTTATATGATGTGGTGTGTAGTTGGCGTTCGCTAGGTAAAGAAAACGTTTGCTTTTAATGTTCTGTTTTGATTATATCGTGTATTTTTTCCTTCTTTAAAATAACAGCTTTGAAATAACATACGCAATTTGTTAATTTTAATTTATTTTTCATAGTTCGGAGTATGGAAATGGTTCTTGATGTTGTCACAGTCCAGTTAAAACTAAAAATAGATTTCAAGTGGTTTTTGTTTGTAATTTTTTTTTTTTTAGGTAATTTAAACAGAAAAAAATCTTCGTTGGATCGCTATATCTCGCACCCGAATGGATATATGAAGAAGATGATTCGAGTTGATCTTTCAATTTAGTACTTTCTCTATCTTAAGTGTTTGCTTATCTTTTAGTTGTGGTTTTGCTTTATTTTTATAATATTCGTTGATAAAAGTAGTTGTGTCTAGCAATAATATTAATAACCGGTTGATAAATACATAATACAACAAACGTGAATACGTATCGTGTTGTTTCGTTTGTACTTGGAAATAATAAGTACCTGTCTGCCCGCTACCGAGCTGGATGGATATCGCTTTGCTTCTCTTCTCGTTGCTTTGCGTGTTGTTGTCCTTGTAGGCTACGTATTATAACCGGATATACAGTGTTTATGTGGAGAGTTAAACCGCCTAGCCTTATATATATGGAGGTTGATTTGGTTACAGATTGATTTTTTTCTTTTCTTTTTAATTTTTAAAGGGCTCTGTACCAGTAGCATACAATTCGCCTCCTTGTCGCTATTTAAAGATTAAATTTTCAACGAGTAATGTTTGCAGATGCGTGTTAACCTTGCGATTCTGACCAGTTAGTATTTCATTTAGTTTTCTTTCTTTAAACTAACCGTCTGTATATAAAAATACGGTATTAATTTTTTTACTGGAGTTAGTTTAATGATTTATGATGTAAGATCGTTTTTAAAACCTGTATATTAAAAAAAAAACTATTATTTCATTTCTTATCTTGACTTTCGTAAGACAAAGTCTCGAATACAAAAACGTATTTCAGTATCGATGATAAAGTTGACATGACTGCAAGGCTTAACAACTACGATGTAATATAACCTTCTTCTGAGTACTTCGGCTAGATCAGTTACGGGGATGAAATCGTAGACGTTTCGCAAAATGATTAAATAAATGTGCCTGCTCGCAGCCTGTTTACAGTCCGCCCGTTATTGTATCCCTGAAGCGTACGGAACGCTCTTTCTTGATCGCCTCAGAAAACGTTCCATCGAGAAAGCCGAGGTATACTTTTTGCGTAGAGCGCATGCGTCGAATAGCGTTAAAGAAAGTTCTGCTGAAAACTTAAAGGGAGAGTTTTTGTCTAGTCGCAGTAGTTGTTTTCACAAGTAACTTGTTAATAATAAGTATACGTTCGTACCGCTATTATTGAATTGCTAAACGACAGTGAAATAAATGCTTGTTTCTGACGACAGCAAAATGTCTTTTTAATCGTGCGGCAACAGAAACCTTTTTATGTTAATATTTTTAAAAAATGAGAATACCGCGTGTTTTTCATTCTTATTAGAAAACGCGACTCCTGACAAAATACCTACTACCTCGAGCATTACGAACTCGTCTCGACGACTGTACTGTACACTTATACGCTTACGCTCTGACGTGATCTTTTCATATTAAACTAAGAGATTTGATAAAAATTGTAGAGAAATGGAGGGAATTATTAAAACGATGTAAAATCTACAGAAGTGGTAATTTTTCTACAGGAAAACGGCGTGTGAATAATTAAATCGACGTTTTTATTTGCGACAATATTATCGTAGATAAACGAAGTACATCTTGCTTTTCATTCTTCATGAGATGGGATCCGATGAGAAACTATTACTTATCCTAGTTCTTACTCGGTTGAAAACTTCATTTTGTCTTAAGATTTTATAGACCATGTGTACATTAAGCTGATCGAATAAGCGTTCTGTTTTCAATTCTCTTAAAATTTATTATCTTCAGTTTTAGAAATTGTATTTTAATTCGGTCGATATTCGAACAAAACGAATAAAGCCCGGCTCTAGCGCCTCGACAGATTTTTATTTCGAATACGCCTAGTATTTATAAATATTCACGACTTCATTATTAATTAAATGAAATTCATTTATAATTTTCTTCTTTTATTACCTTTCTTTTTCCTGTTTAGCCTCCGGTAACTACCGTTCAGATAATACTTCAGAGGATGATATGTATGAGTGTAAATGTAGTCTTGTACATTCTCAGTTTGACCATTCCTGAGATGTGTGGTTAATTGAAACCAAACCACCAAGGAACACCGGTATCCACGATCTAGTATTCAAATCCGTGTAAAAATAACTGGCTTTTTACTAGAACGTTGGAACTCTCGACTTCCAAATCAGCTGATTTGGGAAGACGCGTTCACCACTAGACCAACCCGGTGGGTTTTTCTTTTATTACCTAAATTCGATGTTAGAAATATATTTATTTTTAGGTAATTTCACTAGGCGATAGGGGGCGACGCATACGTTTACCTCGCATAAATTCTGTTAACGACTTAATTTCAAAGATTATAGACACATCTCGGGAAAGAAATCGAATTGAGGTTTTTTTGCCATCACGGTAATAAAAAAAAAACCTTTATTAAGAGGTAATTTGTGAGCTATGACCTCGAACACTTTTTGTGTGGAATCGGCTAAACGCTTTAATGTAAAATTGTTTTAACGAAATCGCCAGAAAACCAATAATGTGAAATCGGGTACCGCCTTTTACCCGCTTGTCGGCAGGAGCCTAAAACTTAATACGATTAAGATCTCGTGTGCAGAAATACTTCGACCTTATTTGGTTTTTAACGATTAAGCTAGTTTAGAAGTATTAAGAAAAATTTATTATAAAAACCTCGTTATTTTATGTGCGGTTCGCCTCCTTGTGTAGAGACCAAAATTTAATAACTTACATAGACGAATATTTTTTCCACGTTCTATGAGTTTTCAATTATCCGTTCAGAAGTAAAACGATTACGCTAATTATATCCTGTCTCTAAGTCCGATCGATTTTAATTTTCAGTGCTGCGTTTAATTCGTACCGTACTACCGCCGAACCGAATTTCAAGTTCGTACGATGTCCTCGCAAAAAGTTGAAATTTTAAAAGGGCAGAAATAAAAGATTAACGATATACTTCTTCGTATTCAGGAACTTTTAATCCTAACTTTAAGTTTTAATGTTCCAGAAGTATTTATTAAAATACAAGCTTCGGCTTTTTTTTGTTTGTTTTTCGGTTAGAGAATGTCATGAAACATTGAGATTTCCAAAAACCCTCGCGCTGAAAATTTTTTAACCATCGCCGTACTTTCAGTTTCTTTAATTTTGTATCTTCTGCAACAGCGGTATAGCTATTGCCGGAAGAGTAAAAGCCCCGTTTCAAACTTAAATGGCGTAAAGAATATATTGTATCATTTGACATCTCGTCGCTTTAATTTACGAAGAGTGACTGCAAGTTCGATATATCATACGTATTTGTCTTAAATCTACATCGCTTATTGTAATTTAAAAATTGCAGGATAATTCAATAGGTAATCGTTTACTTCATTTTTTAAGATACTTTATTCGTTTTAAAAAGGAAGAAGACGTACACTTCAACTCTACACGCGTTGTATAGTTGAAGTGGAGTTGAGTTTACAAAATATGTTTTCTTTTTAAAGCTGTGATATTGCAGTAAGATGCTAGCGTAAAACATCTTCCTCTCTATCACTCTCTCTCTCTCTATATATATATATATATATATATATTATTGATAGATTACAATACAACGGTTATCGAAATCCTTCGGCGGTTATAGTATTATATCTTCTAAGCCTTTTTATTTTTTTCTATTCATTATTATTAAGCTAATGATCGAAACAAGAAAAAATACATTTTTTTTATACCTGCAAAACGAATGGAACGTGTATCCTTTGGTAAATTTGTTACTTCAGCCGCTATTCGATTTATTCTTAGTTATCAACAAATATTTTCGAGGGCGTACGATTGAATTTTCGTAAAAAAAAATCTTTTTTCCTCTAATAGTTGCGGGAACGTGTGAAATGTTAATATAATTATAACGTAATGTGTGCAGACACTTGATGAAGTGAATTTGTTTAAGTCTACCATTCATTTAATATTCAGTTTCTGTTTTTTCGGTGTAATATTGTATTCTATAAATTGCTTCTCGAGTATACATGCCTGTCCCTCTCTTAGCTCGCTTGATGAAATGAATTTATTTAAGTCTACCCTTCATTTAATATTCAGTTTCTGTTTTATTTCGATGTAATATTGTATTCTATAAATTGCTTCTCGAGTATACACGCTGTCCCTCTCTTAGCTCGCTCAGTAGTATCTCTTGACTTGAATTTCTTGTATATGTAGAGCGATCTGCTTTCGAGGCCTATTATTAAAAGTCATGTCGTATGCTTAAAAATATCTAAATTTGTTAACGATATTATTTAGATACGTGTTATTTTTATAAATTATTTGGTTATACATATATAATTCATTTATATTAAAAACGAAACCTGTTTCTGCTGGTAATCTTATTTCATTTTTTCCTTTTAATTGAAGACTTGTCATCATGATTCGTCCTCCAAAAATGTATATATATATGTATATATATATCTATCCCCCTTCCCCCAATTATATACTGTATCGTACGTTTGTGTTATGTTTTATTTATTTCAGTCATCCATCACGGTCGTTTTCGTTTCTCTTTGTATTTCTTTCTTAATTTATTACAAGGCGACGGGTTTAAAGTTCACGTTTTCGTGTACACGCTACACCCTAACATTAGCCTCGGACTAACCTCTCCCTCTTATTGTTCTGTGATAAATATGTTGTTGTAATATCTGTTTAATAAATACACAAAATATAGCGTATAGTTGTTAGTCATTAGGATAAAAATAAGTATACATTTTTGGTGGCTCTGTCGAGGAAGGGAACAAGGTATATAGATCGTTCGAGAGGGGTGCTTCATTTAAGTTTCCCATCGGGTGTTAGATTCGATTTTTCATTAACAGTTCACCGCTTATAAGATGGGCGCTTTGCCGAGTAGAAAATTTTTTGTTTGTTTTGTCATTATTGCGTAACATATAAGAACTGCATTTTCCTTCGTAAGTAGAATACTTGTATTAAATAATTATTTAAAGTACGGCCGGTAAAACTTGTATTCTGTCGGTTATTTTACAGATTTAAAAAATATTCCATCGTTAGTAAAAAATGAATTAAACGGTTTACGTTATACTTATCGCTTGGCGGGGAGCCCTTTTGATGCAGTTACATCGATAATGCGGACTACACTATGTGTGGATGTAAAAGAACTATCCGTTTCGTTTGTTTTATCGATGTAAAATACTCCCCTTTGCCGTTGTTATTTTGCCTACCTGTTTAACAACAGCAAGACGAGAGGGTACTGCGATTTTTGTCTGTCGATTTACGCAATTCGTCCGGGTCTTTTATACAGCGGTAATGCATTTAAAGGAATCGGAAGGGTGTTACGGTATCGGTTCTATTTGCTTTTTCTTAGAATAATGACGTACACTACAGCGATTCGGTACGTTGATCGGAGTGACGGTATCAAATGTTTTCGGCCGAACAGTTTGTATTACAATGAACTCGGCACATCGATGTTAAACAGCCGATTTGTCTCCACGATAAAAGCGACCGAAAACCGCTTCGCTCCTACTTTCCCTTTTGATCGTTGCAGAGTACGCCTGTAATTCTTAAAGTTCGGATTTTCCGTTCTCGATTGCGAAATAGCGTATTGCTTCATGGGTCCTTCTACTGTTAGGTTTAAATTTATTCGGTCAAACGTAACGTTTAGGCGATATGTTTTTTATTATAAAATAATTCGTTTCTTGCATAGCTATTAAAATGTGCAAATCTGTTTTCGGCGTTAGTATTACATTATATTTTACTAGACGGCCGATCGTACCGTGTTCTTGTTACATTGTGAAAGTAACCGAAAGAAAATATTTTTGTTCTAAGAGTATCGGCGGCGATCGGCCTTATAAGAAGAGAGAGGAATCCGTATTTCCGACCGATACGTATACGAGTTAAACGACTCTTTATTTATATCGTTATCTTGATCGTGGCTGCCGTTGCGATAACAGAATCGTCAGGAAATTCGGACGTCGTTAGGCCGATCGTTCGGTATACGGGTATGACGTGGAACGCAGCACCGTTCTTCAGCCGCCTTGCCTTGCTTGTATTTTATTGTCGTCGGCGGGGGCGATGGAGGTGGAAAGTAGAGAAAGCTCTATTGGGTCACCTGTTCAGAATCTGGGTCAACAGTGATCCTTGCGCAAGGTTGCATTGCTTCGTTCGCTTTACCGCGATTGTGTATGTGTGTACTTGTTTGCCATCTGTTTTTATTCACATTTTAACATTACTTTGGTGTGTGTGCGTGTGTTTGTTCATTGCAATAGTTCCTTGCTGTTTCTTTTCGCGCGGTTGTTCATTATTGTAGCGGCCTTCACTTCCTGAGTATAATTCCATTAGATATCTGACTATACAGTATGCGAATAAATCCCCCACTGCATTGTTGGATAATAGCGTATCGGCGCCTCCCTTTTATATTCTGTTGCTTTATAATATAGTGGAACAGTTCGTATCCTTGTTAGTGAAGCAGATTTTCTTTCTTTTATATTATTTCGTTTCTTTATGCGAGGCAAGGTTTTTAGTATCGATGAGGATTAAAAAAAAATGTAAGACGGTTGAAGATTTTAAGGGATGCTGTACGGTCGATAAGAATTTCGTCACCTTTTTTTTTAGTTTTAGTTGAGTTGAGTTGAGTTTTAGTTTTATTGAGTTTAATGGATTTAAATTATTTTATCCGGAGAAAGTTCTGTACGGTCTAAATTTTTTACGTTCGTTACATTATGATTTTCCTATTAATTCTTCGGACGCATGTTGTAAAATTTACAATATTACGTACGAGTATACTTCTAGTCGCCTATAATTCCAGGAACGGGACGGTTGTGGCTGAAAGGTTTTCCTTATGGAAGCCTCGACTTGATATCGAGCGGCTCTAGTACAGATGGCACACGGTAGACGGACGGGTTTTAAATAAACAGTACTCTGTTATTAATAAACTGCTTATCGACGCGAAATTAATGATCAATACGTGCCATTTTAATGTAATTACGGCCACCTTTTTATTGAAAATAATCTCCTCGAAGTGACTCCATCAGTTTGAATGCATTTCTAAAGTCTCTTCTGGAAATCCTTCATCATACGGGCCAAAATCTCAGGAGAAATGGTAGCAGTTTCTTGGATTATGGTATTCTTTAAATCGTTCAAATTGCGGAATTTGTGGATGTAGGACACGGCTTTTGAGGTACCCCATAGAAAACTCGTCACAGACCGATAAATCGGGAGATCTTGGGGGGTCACTGAACATTGCCAAAATGTAAGATGATGTTTCCAGGAAACGTGCGTCGAAGAACTACCATCGAATCGTTTGCGAGGTGTGCTGTAAGTACCATGCTGCTGCGACCAAACATCTTTTAAAACGATTCTTCTTCGCAGGTCCGGTCTGAAGCATGTAATTGTATCGAGCCGAATTAACAGTGACATTAACGCCATTTTCTTCAAAAAAATACGGAACGATAATACCAGAAGTCACGGCTGCATTTTACTGGAATGGCGTCTTGTGAGAAGCAAAACTAACCCTACCACGACATTCTCCCACCACCGTGCTGTCTGTACTACGTATTTCAAAACAGTTCGTCTCCCGTGTATCGCCCTGTACGAGCAGGAAAAGCGATTGGTTTCAGGTATATTTCAGTCTCTTTAACTCTAAATCTACGACTGTTAATTTGTTTTTCCCACCCTGATTTAAGATACGTCTTAACGAAAAAGAGATACCTTCACTAAGTTATGACGTGCTCTTTGGAATGGGATCGTTCGTTCCGCTGTTCCTCTGTGAATAAACCGTTCTTTTCTCATTTTGTAACTTCTTCCGTGATACTTTATTCTCAGATTTTGCAAAGTGTGTGTAGGAGCTTAGTGTTCGAGGACGTGTAGATTTTTGCAACCTTTGTATGTTAAAGGTACAGGTTTTCCTTCTGGTTCTATGTGACATTTGTTATCGTTCTCCGTAACGGTTAATCGGCTTTATTCGGAGTAGAAGTTCATTAAGGCTTTTGTTCTGCGATATGTGTGTTAGCGCGAAACGAGTAGGCTACTTATCCGCGCCTAAATTCGTCCCCTTAGGGAGTAGAATTTGTTTTGTTCGCTGTAGTTTTGGTTTTTACTCGGTACTTCCAGAGTGTATGAAATTTCTTTTAACGTATTAGAAGTTCTCGCGGATCATCCGAGTCAAAGTAATAAAATGTTTAAGTACGATATCCTAAGACTAGGTGTAGGCGTCTCCATTTATTATAGGTGTAGGTGTCTCCATTAGTTTTATAACAATGAATTATCTTCTTATATTGAAAAATGTCATCAGATGAAGCTTACTTTTAAAAAAAGTATAGGATGTGTCCAAAATCATGAAATTGCAATTGTATTTTTACTTTTTTCTACTTTTAAATGCAAGAGAAGTTGGAGCGTCACTAATTAATGTTGCACACGACGTCAGTTCGGTTCCTTGTAAGAGTAATATTTTCCTAAAAAAAATTCGTTAAATAGAAGGCCTGCGATGTTTATAATCCGGCTCTTAGCGGAGACAAAATGTTGTATATTGTTTCAAAAGAATCCGAAAATTGTTTTCAGCTATGATTTAGTAGATCTATTATTTGTATCGACTTTTCCTGTAATCTTGTCCGCTTGAAATATACTATGCGGTCTTGTATCGTTTAGTTTTGTCTGACCGTTGAAGTGTGTTTTGCTCATTTTAATGTTTAATTCACTGAATTAGTTCTCTTTGTTTTGTTATCTTTTTATTGCTAACCGTTATTTTTAAATAGTCGTTCGTAATTAATGTATTCACTGCGTGCGTGTTGTTAAAAAATAAGACGACTAATATCGTATTTATTTTGTTTGTACAAGTAGAATATAATTTTATTGTAGAGTTAGTTATTTTTTAAATATGAATTTATAAGCGAAAAAATAAGACTTTTTCTTTGAACATAGAATTAGTAGTTAACTAACTGTTTGGACAGTTATATTAAATAAAATGTTGTGGTTATCTTATCTATCTTCATAATTGTTTTGATTAGTTTTTAATAGGGTTATTCACTTAATAGACAAACGATTCGCTCTCGCTCTCTCTCTTAGATAAACTTGTTTGTTGAAGAATTTTTGTGTCTATTTTGGGCGTTACTGTACTTATTTAATTACGTTTTACCAAATGAGAGAAAGGCAGATTAAATAGCTTGTTTACATTTTACGTATCGCATTATTAATAAAACAGTTACCGGTTGTATTCCCAAATCACAGCTACTTTACGGTAAGTTGTGTGTGCGGTTTTTTATCGTAATATTTATTCTTGTTACAAAAATATATATACGTAATAAACCAGTACTTAAGTTTCCGTATTCTGTATCCGGAGTTAAGCTGATAATAAAGCGATTTATAGCGTTAAAGATAAAAAAAGTTTTTATTTTCAATCTCTTATATCTGTAACTTATGCGTTTTCATTTCATTACTGGAGTTATTATTTTAAAAAATAAATTAAGAAAAGCCCCTTTGAATAACACTTGTGGATTAGTTTTTAACATTAATAGCTATTTCGTTCAGGAATTACTTAATGCCATTATTACGGATAGCTGAATATAATTATCGAAAGGTGCACCGAACCGCTAAAATAGAACTAATTTTGTTTGATTTCTTAAGTATCTAATATGTTGTATAATAAAGCGATGGAACTTTTAAGCGATAAAAAAGTAATATTTATATCATCGGCTTAAAAACAAATTCGCTGGTTAAAAGTACTCTTCGCTTATTTAAATCTAACTCCAAGAAGTCAGAATTATTGTTTAGTCTTGACTGCAAATTAGGATTTTTTTTTAAATTTTATTTTATTTTTTACTCTTTCAAAACCCGCTATCACGAAAAACCTTGTTCGGAAGAAACGTAAAAGGTAAAAGGAAATATACTTCTTTAAGACAAGGAATACGGTGAAACAACGTAAATAAGCTAACTCTCTTGCACGTAGATAGTACTTGTATACTATTATTTTACTGGATTTCTATAAAAATTAAAATAGAGATGGTGAGGACGACTTAAAACACTTAAATGAACTAAGGTTTTCTGCTATACGAGATCTTGTTTTCAAGAAGCTTTTCAACCGGATTTATTGAATTGCACGTGCAAATTATATATTAAAACGATATAAGGCTGTATAATATACTATTCTAAACGATAACGGCGATTAAAGAATAAAACTGTGAATCCTATGAATTAGACAATGTGGATTTTATTTTTACTTTCGACGTATTTTTTGTGACAAAATTTAACCGGACCGTCATTGGAATTTTCTGTATAAAGTAAAAAAAGTAATTCTCGAAATGGAGAATAAAACTCGAACATTTATTAAAAAAAATAATAAAAAAAGAAAATACGGATTGAATTTGGGATTATTTCTCTTTTACTTATTTTTTAAAGTATATAAATTTCTGTTTCAGCGCGTATTAGGGAGCCAAGCGTTTACTTTGGCTTTTGTATTTGCTACTATGTTATGAGGTGTATTCAGGAAAAATATGAGATCGAAAAAAAAAATAAAACAACGCATGTCCGATACAGGAACGGTTAGCGTCATCAGGGCGCTTGATCAGTTAATTAGAATTCTGCCGTCACGGCACTGCTGCTGCTTTCCTTTTATTTCATAAAAACAGAACGAGCAAGTTTAAATATAAATAAGCTAGCCGTAAAATATTTAATAGCCCAAATATTCAATGCGTGTGGGTGGGTGTGTTTTGTCTAGTAGACCCGAAATTAAGAAAAATTGCGGAAGATTTTGAAGTAAGAGAAAACAAAATTATTTTTTACGAAATGTTATTACGAGAGTGTATAATGTTGCTATCATCGCCACCAGGGCTTTGGGGCGACCACTTTTTTGAGTTGCTCCGCTCCAGCATTAAAGTATTTGCTTCAGCTCCGCTCCATGCTCCGGTTAAAATATTCTTATAGAAATTAAATTAGCTTTTCTTTGAAGTATAAGTACATATAAAAAAAACTTGTTATTTACAACTAATTTATTTATTATTAAAAAAATTTAGCATACAACCTAAAATTTATTCGTCGATTTTAATAAATAAAATGGCAGATAGCCGATCGTCCTTCATCGACTGTTTATTAACATTTAAATCTTAATCCGGAAAATAGGCGCTCAACACTTGCTTGAGAAGTTTGTATGCTGGAAGTGACTGCGTGCTTTTCTGATGCGCTCCGGATAATGGTCAATGGCTCCGAATACATTCACCTTTAATCTTCCCACATCCTCTATTGCAATGCGGTCTTCCTCATTATGTTTGTCTATGTCGTTACCGTCTTTATTATCTATAGTGGAAATTCGACGACCGTTTTCTCTTCTATCCAATTCTTTTTTCAAAATCGTCTTCCGAATCTATATTTATTATATTATAGGTAGGCTGTGACAGCTCAACAATTGCCGGCTCTTCAGCCAGATCAATTAGTATTTGCCTTTTGATTCGCCGTTAGTCGTCTGAAATACCTTCTCTCGCGTTTTAGTTTTTTGCCGCGCTATACCTAGAATCAACATACACTCCGGCAAGAAAATGTGTGTTTTGAAAAAGCTTTTCTTTCCGCTTTTTCATGGAGGACAGAATTCCTAACGCAACATATCCTCCGCATTCTTCCGTACGTTTTTCTAGTGTACACAATTATTTCATAAATATCTCCGGAGTGAGATCGGCAGCTTGAAGGGAAATCGTCGAAATGTTTGGTTTTATAAAACAGCTGTGATATCTATTACTTTGTCTCCCGTTCTGCTTTGCTAAGTTCTAGGTCTTTTATCTCGGCAGCAGCTACTTGGTCGCAGTAGTCTTTGAAAAAAAGAAGACGATCAGGCACGGCATATGTAGAACCCCATTTCGTTACTGTATCTAGAGACTGAGTTTTACCGTACATTCTTAGCAAAGCATTACAAATTGTTGGCGTTGTTAATTTTACCACAACCTATCGAATTTTCCATAATGTTTTTATTACTCGTTCGTTGTTTAATACATCCCAAATGGCCAGATGAAAAGTATGAATCCCGCACCTCATCAGTTTAATTTTCGTATTATCAATAGTCCACGCCGGCAATATTAGGGAAAGGATCTTTAACCCGCCGTTGCGAAATGTCTACGTTCATTTCTTCGATGTCTTCAGTTGTTTCATCTTCTTTATCCTGGGAAATATTTTCACGAGCTAAGTTTATTTACAGCACATGTCATGTTACACAAATACTTGTTCAAGTAGTTCATCGATTTCAAATTTGTTTAAAGTTTCTTGAATTTGATTTTTCACATATAAAGAGTTACGCTATCCTTCAGTATCGACAATATTCAGTGTTTTTATTTCAGTTTTCTCCTGTTTTTTTTTTCATTCCAAAATTGCACATTGATGGGGGGATTGTAGCATCATCTAGCTTTAAATAGCATAATTGTCCTTCTAAAGTCTGTCTTAAGATTGATGCGAGCAGACTGTGCTGTGCTTATTACTAAATGACGAACTGAATCATGTACTGTCCTACACCAAGCTTCCGAGCCATTTCGCCAGCAATCCTTTGTTATTTAATGTGAATGTAGCGAGCGGTGTCATACTGATACAAACCATCTCGGCAATTTCATCGCGGAAAGTATTACTATCCGTAGCGATTGTAATCTTCGACGATGTAAAATACGTATCGATTTTTGGTCGATCAGTTATGCGTTTTTCACGACATGAAAGTGCAATAGTAACATTTTCGCGATCACGTTTTCTTCTTGCAGAGGCTTCGTCTTGTCGATCCTTGAAATTAACTAACCCTTCGTAAATCTCAGGACGATTACGCTTCATATGCCGCCAAAGATTGAATTTGTTCGACGCAGTAGAGTTCCGCTTTCCTTGAAGTTGCGTTGTATAGATTCGTCATTTACAATGCGTTCCGTCTTGCATGTAATAACCGAGCTTTTCTTCCCGTTTTCGTATTCACCTACGAATATCTCTTTAAGCTCTTCTTCCGTAAATCAACTGGGAACGGTTTTAAATGTCGGTTTGACACTACGTCATAAATAATCAAATATTTAAACGTTTTCGATTGAGAAATAACGCATATTAACATTCGTGCGTACAAAATAACCAAATAATAATAATCTTATCTCTGCAAACAAGCATATTAACATTCGTGCGTACAAAATAACTAAATAATAATAATCTTTTCTCTGCAAACAAATTACGATATACGATTATAACATCGACTGCAAACAGAAACGAACGTTTGTCACACTCAGGACCAAGCACACGCAAAAATAGAGAGGTTATGTATCGATTGACAAGTTTGCCACGTGTTTTCAATATCAGTGTTGTCAACTTAACAACGCAAAGTATCAAGTGAGTCGGTGAGAATGAAAGTGGCGTTGAGTTGCTTTACGGCCAGTTTGAGAAATTTAATTTACTATTTAACGGTTTGTTAAAATTGTTATTGAAAAATCAAATGCAAAATAAATATTAGTGCTGCTCCTAGCGGTGAATTTATGTACTAATGACTAAAACTACTTTCATTCTAAACAAGACAGAACTACGTCAGAGGATTCCAAACGTGGACTTAATTCAATTTTTAAATTTTAAGACATGTTACTTCCAGTCTCATCGGCTCAAATATTAAAAAAAAAATATATAGCGGAGCGCTATAAATTTCCGTGCTCCTGCTCCGAGTAAAACTCCGTTGCTCCATGCGCCTGCCTGCCCTATCCGCTCCAAAGCCCTGATCGCCACAGTAAGAAAAAAATCGGTCGATAAAAGAAAATTATCCGATGATCCAGAACTTCTTTGGTGTACACCTTTTTAATTTCCTTTTTTTTGTAGATTCTTCAAAGCTTAGCGTTGTAACGATATGAAGGAAACGCTTCCGAAACGGTGCATTAAATTGAAAAAAATATTTTTTCCCTCTTAAAAAAAAAAAGTTGCTTGCGAGCGCTAAGTTTATACGCATAAAAGAAATTTAGTTTCTTCACTTTTGTTCATTAAATAAAGTAAATAAGGTTCTTTGTTAATCTGTGGTGGCAAACATATAAAGAAAATTTCTCCCGCTAAAGTTGTGTAGAGGAAATTGCATCGGGAATTGTCATCTAATTTCAGAAATTGTTGCGTTTTGTTGAAGAAAAAACGCTTGAACGTACAAGAAGAAATCGAGAACCTTTTTTTCTTTGAAATTGTTAAATATAATCTTTAAAGATTTATCGTGGATGTGAACTTTGTAATTATAATATTAAATTTCGGTTAAGCTTTTTTTAAGCGCATGAATATGGATATATTAGTCGGTTTTTTTTTAAAGTTTTAATATTTTTGAACTCTTACTGATTCTAGTACGAACAATAAAATACAAAGTAGAAGCTTTAGGCGTCGTCCTACTTTCCCTAGCGAACATAACAAGAGCTCGCTCGACAAGCAAGCGAACGAGCTCGGTAGCCAGCCGACTGGCTTGCCACTTTCCAAGGTATACATACTCGTTCATACGTACTGTATGTATAGTAAATATATTATATACTTCTCCGACGAAACTGAAAGTATGCCCGTTCTGTATTTATGTTGTCTGTTGTTACTATTATTATTATAGTAATTGTGGTATTAGCATTATTATTGTAGCCGGTGTGCGTGTTGCATTCAGTTTAATTGGCTTGCGATGCGTGATTGTTGTTGTTACTACATTAATATAATCGCTTTCCATTTTTTAGCGTATCTTGTCCTTTTCATTTGCATCGTTTATTTATTATCTTTACGTATTTTGTCTTTTCTTCTCTTACATTTATTGTACGTTAAGCTATAACATTCTGCAACATTCGTTCTCTAACCGCCGAAATTTAATCGGGTTTTCCTCGTACACGGTAATAAATTTCGTTTTATTCGTTTTCTAACCGATACCCGGCGTAATATGTTCGCGGTTATTTAGTCGTTTTTCTTTCTGCTGGAATCGTAGGATTTTCGTAAAAAAAAATTCATAAATCTTACTATAGTGAAGTCGCACGAGTCACGAGACGTTTTAGTAGAAAAGAAGAAATTCTTAAAATCTACGTCAAAAAGGTACTATAATATATTATAAAAATTAGGCGACGAATCCCATAAATTTAAAAACAGCAGGATTATTATTTTTATAACATTTTTGGTTTCAATTTTCTTTTCTGACGCCCGATTTTGTGCTCGCCGGCTGAAAAATGTTACGCAAAAATTTCTCTTCAATAAATAAGTATTGCCTCCCCAGTATTTTACGGTGTAAAGTATCAAATCGAAAGTTAATTCTTTCAGCCGGTTTTGTTGTTTAAACAAAAATTAAAATTCAAAAATACACGCGCTTAAATGGCGAAAACTCTTCCAAATTCCTGGCGGGTGAAATGCGAGAAGCCAAAAGGTCCAAAAGAACATCGAAATTTCTCCTGAAAACGAGGGAATAAAGACTATTGCGTTCGTTAAGCAAAGCCTGTATTATTTTCGGTATCGAATATATAGTTTTTCTTTTTATTTTTTAAATCGCCCAAAAATAGAGGCGTACGTTACGGAGAGCGCTCGATCGCCTGTAATGGCCTTTGGGACAAAGCGAGCCGTCCCGTATAAAGTGTTTTCTTTGTGTATTATCTAGTACCGATCTGGATTTTTCTTTTGCTCTATACATTTATTCGTTTCCATATGTAATGCGATGTAAAAGTAGGTCAGACAGCTTCCACTTGTTCAACACCGGGAGAGAAAGACAGAGCGAGTGTGTATGTGTGCGCTAGCACGCGCTTAATGCGTTCAGGCAAAAGTAAAATCGTTTTTCATTCTTTTTTTTTTGTTTCAGTACGTGTTTAATACTGACCGGTAGTAGTAACAAATGATTTTTCAGCGTGTTTATTAGTGTAAGAGATGGTTTTTGTAACTCAACGTATCTTTGTGTTTCTTTCTATTCCAGGTTTTTTTTTTCACGAATTACGACGATGTTATATTAGAAAGAGGATGATAGAAAGGGAAATGAGAACGGAAATACCTTATCGGTTAAACGCATTCGATCGATGCTGCGACATCCTTTACCGAACTCATTTGGCGTTGATAATTTCGATTAGTTTGGTTACCCGCTATGAGTTTTGTATCGTACGATTTTAAATAAATCGTACTAAAATCACTTAAAAAGCGCTTTCTTTATTAAGGATTGCTTTTTTCGTCAGCGTTTTTAATTTGAAACGGTCAGGAAATACTTGACTACTCGCTTTGCGTAGTAAGACCTTCACGATCTAATATTTGGAAACGGTTAGCGTCGATCGGATCGCCGACAACCGTTCGGTTGTAGGCATCTTTTTCTTTTTTCAAACTTTTAAACACCCCCAAGACAACCGGCCCCCGCCGTTAGGCAATGCGCAGTCGTTTCAGGGTGGCGTGGCAGTCGCCTCTGACCGCCCCTGGGGCGTCCTATCGGGTTCTTCCCAGCCTCATAGAGGAATGCCAACCTCCCGTAGCGCTTATACATTTTTGACGTACTTTTACGTTCGTAAAAACATATTTTTCCCCGTTTTTTTGTTAAATGGAGATTTACACTAGTTTTCTATCGTTAGAAAGTTTCCGATAGCGTTATCCTTTTCTTTCAGCGCGTTGTCGTTATGTTGCGCAATTTTCCAGTTTTTGTGAAAAATTGCGCAGTTTTTTTGGAAATCCAACATTCCCGCATACGTATAATTTATTTTTCTAATAACACATAAAACACGCGTTTCATGATAACATTTAAACATCGAGAAAAAATCTTGTGTAGGAAAATTGTTGACGATGACGGTTTTAAATGATGGCGATTGTGTGGGAAAATTTATTTTTAATTTGCGATAAACATTATCGTCGATGACGGTGTAAAATACGTTAAAACCGATTTTTAAAACGTTATTTTTAAATTGAGTTTTGATAACCGTTTTTAAGATTCGTATAAATCATCGATCGTATTTTATCGGTGATGACAATCGTCAAACCTTTTTATCGGAATGCTCGTCGGAAAATTTATTTTACGCATTCTTGTTTTTGATATGTCGGTCGTAACAATAAATGCGTAGATTTTTTACCGTAAAATTCTTCACGTTTTTTAAATTAAATACACTTTCACACGCTTATCCCGTAATTTAATTCGTGTTGTATGTTCATAATTTCATATTTAAACCGTAATAAAAATAGACTTTTCTTTTTTTTAGATATTACAGTTTTTCTTTCCGTAACATTAGCTTACGGGTTTATCGAGGTGGCTGTTGAGTCGTTTTCGTTATATCGAGGGATGACCGGTTTTAAGTATTTTCAAATTATTAACTACTTAAATTTGTAGATTGTAATTAAAATTCGTTAATTGTTGCACCATATCGACATTTAATGGATAACATTTTACCGAAGAAAAGAAATCTGGACGCACTTTCATCTGAAGAAAACCTTCCTGATGTCGACGGTTATCGAGTGTAAACCTGAGAATTATATACTGTACTCCTTTTGACAGCAGTCAGATTTATTTAGTTTTTATATATATGCGGTTATATTCCGCTTCTCTTTGCTGTTAACCTTCTATTTTTTTTTAATGTTAACTACAGAAGTGTCGATTTCCCCTTTAAAGATAATTTTACGTTTACAGAATTAGATTTATTGTAACTTTTTTTTTAACGATCGGATTCTCCTCTAATTGTTTTTCTTGTTTTTTACAGGTACGTAAGTAATTGTTGTTAGCGGCTTTGAATTTTTTATTTCCGTAAGTATAAAGTAAAGTAGTTATATTAACCTGTGATGTCGACGTAATTATTAACGCAAATATTCATTGTCGTAGGAGTAAAAGCTAAATTTATACGAGTATTACCTGAACAAGTCAAAAAGAGTAATTAAATTATTTTATTCGACGTATTTTTAATTTAAAAGCGCCTAATATAATTTTAAATTTTGTTAATTTAATATTGCAGCCTAAATTTTTTAATCGTTATTTTTATTATATAACTGTGTCTATATTAGATTACTATATTTACAATACTTGTACGTGAATCGATCGGTGTTCGATACTGTGTGTACATTATAGTATATCGTCTTCGTCGATATATTTCTTCTTCGTTTGTAGAAACCGTTAAATGCCGTTTGCGGTTATGTTATTCGGAACCAGATTCCTTAAACTCTTAAAGGTCGTTAACTTTTTTTTACTGTATATTTTAGAGGTCTCTAGTTAAAAAATTTGTGCGTATAGCATCTGTCGATATATATCCAGTGCGTGTTACTCGTAGGTTTAAATGCTGAGCTTTATGTCTAGATTTCTCTCGTTAAATAAAATTTTATTTGACGCGTGCGATTTATTTATTTGTTTTTTAATACGTTGAAGTTGTTACAATTTTGTTCGTGCGCGAACTTATTTTTTTCACGAACAAGATAGATATCGAGCGTACGGTGTTTTGTGTAAAGCTAATTACAAATTTTTTCCCCCTTTTTTATATTTAATTTAGTAAAGATCACCTTCATCGCTCGTAAAAGAAAAAAATCAAGAAAAAGAAGCTAAGCGGGTAAAACCGCTTTACTAATTTTTTTCTGATTTTGATACGAGGTGTTCTTGAAACAACCGCTATGCATTTCAGCAGTGCCTTTTGTTTAACGTCAGGCCGCTTAATAAACCGTTTATGGCAGCCGATGTACAATAAAAATAACGTTATACGAGAAGTTTTTGGGGAGTCACATTTATTTAATTTAGTATGCAGATTGGTTATTTTTTAAATAATAGAAAATGTAACGAGTAAAATTACGATACAAAACAACGGTTAGATAAGTTGAGATATAATTAGCTTGCAGTAAAAAACAAGAATGATGAACTACAAATCAGCCAAATTATTGGGGTTCCGTGAAATGGCGCTACGGTTTCAGTCGTTACCCTTTCGGTGGTTTTAAACTTAGGTGAATTTTAAATCGCAATCCTATTATATTTATTGTAAATCTGAAATATCGTACGGTTTCTTCCGCTACTGGCCAGTAGTTGCGGTTGGTCTGCGTCGCACGCTCCTTGTAACGAAGTTATATGCTAACATTTAGAAAATCGTCCCGTAACTTCCATCGTCGGTTCTTAATGTAGTAATAAAATTTCGGTACCCGTACGTTACTCGGCAGGAGGATTAAAAATGATAAATTGCACGCGCATAATAGCTTTTTTAACGTTCGTACAATATTGTAATTTGTTGATTAAAACTTTTTATGAAAACGTTTTAACGATCACATTTGTTCACTGCATTTTGATCGATTTTAAAACGACTGCCTGCGTTCACTGAATCCTTTTCGATTTGGGCATCCAAAACAGCCGGGTCCTTTTTTTTAAAATATAGCAAATATTGTGATTTGAAAAGAAACCCTGCGATATAGCGGAACCTCCCCGACAGACATCGGTCGATGATTTACGGTATCCTGAAAACCGTGCTTGGTTGTTGCTAATCGGTCAGATTTCCTTCTTTTTTTTTTAGCGCCGGCTAAACCTTCCACGACTAACGGTAGTTCCGTTTTGCACTAATTTTCGGGCGACGATAACGCCGAAGTGTTTTTCGTCCGGAAAAATCAAAAAGATTGAATTTCATTGTAAACCTCGGTTTTTTTTACGGAATAGAAGTTAAGCGAGAAATTAAAAAAAAGATTCTGCTTAAGCGATAAATATTTACGGTCTTTGTTATGCGATTACGTGTAAACGATTCGATTAGTAAAAAATGAACGCGTGCGCGAGAGGTTATTTTGAGGCTGCAGTCTCAGTTTTTTCCGATGAAATTTATCGGAATCGTCAGTAACTTGTACGACTTGGAAGTTATAAATTATGTACCGCGATGAAATTGAAACTACTTTTCCCCGGATATTACGTAAAGAGAAGTAATCTAAACGAACTTAACAAGCGTCCGTCTTTTATTTGCGTAGATAATTATGCGGGACTGTGTAACGGAAATATAAGAAACCGTGTAAGTACAATATAATAATTAAAAGTGATCGACAGTAGTTTCATTAATATTAGCTCTTGAAATCTGTACATTTAATTACCGACCTATCGGTACAAAGCGCTTATATTGTCGTAGTCCACCAGGCCTAATTACTATTTTCTCATACAAAATTCGGTGCTTCTTAAAAAACTCGAATTTTTTTTACAAAATTACGAGTATGTTTGTCATCTTTTATTTTTAATGTAATTAGTTTGGTAAAAATCAGTGAAAAGTGAAAAATGATCTGTTCGATCGATTATATTCCATTCCTTTGTATTGAATATTCCCCCGTAAAAAAAAAATGCAGTTTTAATCGATTGTATTTATAAAGAAACTTCATTATACGTCGTAAAAAGGTTTTAAACGGTTAATTGTGTTTAGTTAATTAATATAGAAAATACGCTGCTGTTTTGTTTTTTTTTATCAAGGTTAAGGCTTACGCTTGTTTACTATTAGGTCGAAGGTTTTGCCTAGCTGTTACATATAATTTTTACCTTTTATAAGCATTATTTTTTTATATTTTTACTTGTTGAAGTATCTGTTTAGAATGTATTATTTTATAACCTTCCAATTTTTTTTACGACTGCCAAAGTACGATTATATACAAATACTTTTTTATACAAAACTTTAAAACAGCAAGGTCTTTTTTAATGTCGCAATAACATTGTCGGATGATAACGAGATGTTTCGTCATCCGACGAAAAGAAAAAATTTCGCCTTTTTTATAATCAGACGTGTGATTCGCTTCTTATCTAATAGGTTTTTTTTAACTTCATAATACTGTAGTACTTATCAGTACGAAATAGTTTTGTTTTAAATAATTAAGTAATTTCGGTAGATGATTACAGGCCCACGGAAATTTTGAAATTTCATTGAGAATGCGTAAGAAAAACTCAAAACGTTGAAGAGATTTCTATCAAGCATATCCTAATTTTTGACGTTTAATAAATTTCTTTTATAGATATTATTTAACAAAAAAAAAAAAATGTTTAAATATCAGAGTTTTTGTACGAGATACATATTGGATTTAATGCATAGCAAAATCATCCTAATTTTAACGGTTGTAGGAGTTATAAGAAAAATTTTCGCTCTCAAAAATGGCATTCCGTGTCAATCCTGTAAAGTAAGCGAGGTGTGAATCGGATTCCAGTCGTCTTAACTAGCCTTTTAACGACATGTAAGCCCACCTAATCGCGCCTGATAATAATCGCTTTAGAAGGTAATCAACCTTCTATTTGTTCACCGCAAAATCTTATTACAATAAATCGTGTAATTATTCTTAAAGGTAAAAGCTCTTGTAAACGGGTTGCTTGCGACGTACGCATCGCTGTAGTACGAAGTACGGAACGTATAGCGTAAAACTTCATATACTCCTTAACTATCTCGTCGGATACTTATGTTTTGTTTGTTCCGAACTAATGCGTTTTAAAATCTTGTTCTTTGCGATCGATCGTGGTTTTTACTTCCTTGTTCGAAGTAAAGAAAGTAATGTGACGGCGAAAAATTTCGGTTTTCAGATTTCAACAGAATTATCCATTTTGACTAGTTTATGCGTGTGTCTGTACGTACGTACGTATCCCGCATAATTCAAAAATGATTAGCCGTAGAATGTTGAAATTTAGAATTTAGGACTTTTGTAACATGTAGTTGTGCACCTCCCCTTTTTACTGCAATCTACTGGACCAAAAGTGTCCAAAAAAGTCTACAATCCAAAAGATTTGGATTTTGAACGTTTTCTTAGTTGCAGTAATAAGCCCTCATTGAGAGCTTTTCAACGATATTTCATAAGTGGTACTTACTTTTTATTGGTTCCACAGTTATAACCAAGTAGAATTTTAATTAATTAAATTTTTGGATCTTAGAAGAAGACACGTCGGTTCGAATCAGACTTCATCCTCTGGTTTTTTTTAACTTTATTTTAATTTAAATATATTGATTATTAATAATTATTAACTACTGATTGTAAAAAAAAAAAATTTACGATAAATAATAATTCAATAACAATAAAATAAAAATATTTAAGAAAAATAAAAAATAAGTTATTGTTGAAATAAAATTTTATGTACTTCTAATTTCCCAAAAATGTGTATGTAATTTAATAGACGTACAAGGAAGTCATGTGTCCACATCAAATATTTTTAATCCAAAAATTGCCGGATCTAGCTTTTTTTAAGTTTTAAAATTCGGTAACTGATGAAATAGCCCGCGACTGTTATTACTGCTTAACAAATATTAAAAGGGTTATGTCAAAATCAAAATATACAGTGGTGTACCCTAATTTGCAGTCTGCAATGAGACCACTTACATACTGCAAATAATTCCCCATACCAAAGCCTCCAAAACATGTGGCATTAGATGAAGAGAGCTCAGATTCTGATTATACAACTTTTAAACATAACAGTTCATTTAGTGACTCAAGAAAATCTTAGCGATCTCGTATGAAATTTAAAGTAATCCAAAAAGCAGTCTGAAATGCTTGCTTACCTGCTAAAACTATGGAATCTTCCTCAAAAGAATACAACGATATGTATTTATCGTAATCATCATTCTAAATTTAGACTATGTTTCTGAAAAAAATGGCTTAGTGTTGTAATGACATTTCTTCTCTTACGGAGACACTTTGTAATGAACGTAACCCATCAGAATGGCGTTTGTTCATCGATTCCTCTAAAGTTAGTTTAAAAGCTGTGCTTCTGCATAATGACAATAAATTCCAATTAGTAGCTGTGGCTCACTCTGCTTTTATGAAAGAAACGTATGAAAAATTAAAATTTATATTGGAAAAGCCTTCAATATGCAGTGTATGAATGCTATATTTGTGCTGATTTGAAGGTAATTGCACTTAATTCTTGGTCTGCAGTGTTTGAACAGTATAGTATGGACAGAAAAATGTGAAACATGACCCATCGTGTAAACCTAAAAATATGTACCTACCTCCGTTACATATCAAACAAGGATTAATGAAGAATTTCGTCAAGACCATGGACAATACTCGTGGTTTCATGTACTTAAAACAGAAGTTTCCTAAAATTAATGAAAACGAAAATTAAAGAAGGAATATTTGTGGGTCCACAAATACCATCACTAATGCACGATGAAAAGTTTAAGGAACTATTGATTTCATAGGAGAAACAGCGTGGCAATCATTTAAAAATGTTACTCAGAGGTTTTTGGGAAATTGAAACGCGGAAAATTTTTGTGTTATCGTCAACGATCTTATAAAAATTTGGGTTGTAATATGTCCTTAAAAGTACACTTCCTGCACTCGCTCCTAGATTTCTTCCCGGAAAATCTTGGCGCAGCGAGCGTTGAGCACGAGGAACACTTTCATCAGGAGAGTTTCTTGCTATGGAAAGCAAGTATCAAGGCAAATGAAATCCTAATATGCTGGCTGATTGTTGTTGGACCATCAAGAGAGATGCTCCACAGGCGAATATAGCAGAAAATCGTCATATGTTACTTTCTAAATGAGTCGTCAAATATTTTAATATTGTTTAGTTAAGAATGCAGAAAGCATTAAAATGTTTGAAATTATAAATCCCTGCCTCTCGGAAACCTTGTGTGATGGGGAAAAACGATATTATATTTGAAATCGGAGAAAAAATACTATGAGAATCGCATATTTTTCTTCCCGAGACAAAAAATAATTGTTTTTGTTTTGCAGTGTAACCGGCGCGTCAGTCGTCGAATAATATTTTTAATATTTCGTTACGTAGCAAAATAGCATTATATTTGTGAACCGAGAGAACAATCTAAGAACCTCTTGCTTGTTATAGAATTTATATAAAGTAGACACGCTCTAGTTTCCACGCTATTAATTACGTAATAATATTATTTCTAACAGTCCGAACAACGTTGTGGTTATTCGGCGCGGCCCTTACAGGTAAGTATAAGAAAGATAACGATACGGCTTGCGGGAGTTTTATCGTCGACTGTTAAACGTAGCCTTTATTAAGATAACAATTTATATATTAGTTGTAGTATTTTTCATTAAAATAATTATTTTGTAATTTTATTGAAAAGTGTTTTTTTTAATAATATATCGATATAAAATTGTGTGTAGCGCATTTTAATCGCTTTTTTATATTATTGTATATGTAATTATTATTTTAAAAGTTATAAAGATAACCTCGTGTTTACGATGAACTTATAACCTTAGACTATATCTCCTTCAGCATGTTTTCTGTGTTGTTCCAAATTTCACATTTTGTTAATTTTTTCTGGGATTATTTTTACGTATTTGTATTTAAATAATAACGCTAAGCTTTTTTCTTTTTAAACACATTTCGCTATTCGGCTAGTAGAAAATAAGTTTATTTTTCGTTCTTAATGTGTTGAAATTTTTAATGTAAAATCGTGTACCGAAAAAGACAAAAATAAAGACTCCGTTGAAAAAGATCATCTTCTGCCTCAAAACAAAACTTTTTTTAACAGATTGTGTGCGAAAATAGTTAATACCATACCGTTTTACCGAAAGCCGCATCGACGGTATCTTCAAGGTTTTGTGTGGAAAAACTAAAATTACTTGTTTATATTGATTTTTTTTCAAGTTTTAGAGTTTGCAATTTGTAAATAATGAAAACTCCAGTTTCCGTCGTATGTACTTGTAGTAAAGTAGTTGAATGAACTTTATTTTGTGTTCATGTCGTTCGACTGGTGACGTATACCACCATTGTATTTATTTGTACAATGTGTCCCATCGCTCGCTTGTCATGTATTACTAAAATGGGTAGGCGCACCCTGTCAACTACTAAAATATATGGTATCAGTAAATTAAACATTTGTATTGTCTAGACAGCAATCCCCTGCTGCGCTTAGGTACGGAATGCCAGCAAGTACCTGTCCACCGTTTTAAAGCGCTTGGAAGCCGCAATTTGCTGGTCAGTCATACTCGGGTTAGCTTCCCACAGCAGTGAGGTAAGACTCTTTCTCTTAATTAAACTAATGATGTCGACTGAACGACGCAACCGCATCAAGAACTCCCACATGCTCTAACAATGCGGCTCTCGCCACATTGACTCGCCGCTTGTCATTGCCAATTTTTTCCTTGACCTCTTAAGTTCCAGCGTGGCCCGGTCTCTGTCCCCGCCCCCAAGAACACAGCAGTCAAACATCAGGTATGACTGCCAGTACAGCAGACTCGCAGCTCATTTGCTGCCAGGCGGAACCGAAACAGATATTGCTTCGGATTAACGTAATTTGTGAGTACCTGGGCATTCGTTGCCCTTAAAAACGAGCTCGAGGCATAACATCCTTCCATATCCTGTAGAAACCCTTAAACTTGGCATTTCAGCTGACATGCTTCCATCGGGAATCTTCTTCCGCAGGTGGAGATGGGTGACGTCGAAATTTAGACACAGTGCCTTATGATCACCGTTCCGCTTCGGTAGTGATCTCCACAAGGCAGTGCTTCGCACCCTGCCTCTTAGCAATCTCCACATGGCTGCCCGAACTTTCACCACTATATCGAATGGGAGAGCCTTTCCAAATACGGTGGTAACCTAGTAGGAGTTTGTTTTAAAAACGCTCGTGCATACAATTAAGGCTCTGCGCTGGGCACTCCTTAAATTTTGAACAATGCTCTGTTCATATCCAATCTATTCACCCATACGTGTGCCGCGTAAGAGGTCATACTTTCGAAGACACCTCCGTACACAATGTACATTTGACTGCCCAACAACCCTCATAGTCTTTCCGAGCAATCTTCCTAAGTTTGTGCATAACAGAAACTGCGTCCGCCGCTACTTGCCTATTGTGGTTGCTAAACAGCAACTTCTCATCAAACAAAACGCCTAGGTACTTATGAACTCTCACCCGGCTGATTACACAGCCTTTATACACAATATGGGGGATTCGACTTTACGATAATTTGTCTGCACTCATGGGAAGCATATACTTCGTCTTGGGCACAGAAATCTTTAAATTTTGAATGTCCTTCCAGCCCTTTGCGGTTGACAAAGCCACCTGCGCGCGGTCTTCTAGCTGCGGCATGAATTACCACGAACTAACAGGAGACAGTCATCGGCGAAAGCTTGGGCCGTGACTCCTGGGAATGTCAATCCCAGAAACCCGTCAAAGACCAGGTTCCACAGCAAGGGACCGCGAACGGAACCCTGCGGGCTTCCCCTGGTGACGGACCACTACTACGGCCTGAAGGGCTACGGGAACATTGCGGCGTTCCAATACTGCCACTGTCAATAAAAATTGCCAAAACATATTTAGTCGGCGCTTTCCACCTCGGCAAGAGCATTTAAGGTGTAATCTTCGGTGCTAGCCTTTTTCATGAAGCTGTATTGGCTTCGATTTAGAAAACAATTCATATCGATGTTTTCCCAGAGCCGTTCCACGACCAGTCTTTCCAGCAACTTAACGATAACTGGCAAGAGGCTGATAGGTCGATAACTACTAACCTCACTAGGATCCTTTCCTGGTTTTAAAAGCACGCTCACCAAAGCCACATTCCAACAAGTCGAAAAGCAACCCCCGCTTAGGCACCCCGAGAACAGCTGCCAAGCGGCTCATAAACGACAGGTAGCAGATGATAGAAGATATCCGGGTCAAGTTGGTCAATCCCCAATGTCTTTCTCAGTGCCATTCGAGAAACCACTCTGTCTATATCTACGGGACCACAGCCCGCACGCCAGGTAATGGTGTCCCACCCGCCCCGGCGCCGACTTCTGCTTCACCCTACGGAGCATCTGGAAACAAAGTATCCAAGAACTCTTGGTAAGTCGCTATAGATGTTAATGTGTGGTCACAACCACCAAACCCGCATCGAACACTGGACAGCACGTGCAGTGGCTTTGGCCGGTAACATGATTTCGCGAATTGCCAGGGGTTGCGCTGCAACTCGCGCATGGAGTCTTGCCAAAGCTTGAGTCTGGCTTCCTTGATGGCGTGAACATGCTCATTATGGGCGCGCCGGTAGATCCGCAGACGCTCAGCGCGCACGTCATCAACTATAATCTCCGTTAGGGGGCGACGCTGGTATCGTCTCCTAGCGGACCTAACTTGCGCGCAGCACGCTAAGGTCAGAGGACCACCCCTTTTCCCGGGTTTCCGCCTGCGTTTAACAGACGGCTCCAAGAACTCTGACCAGCGGACTGGTCACTACCTAAGGATCCGTCCATTGGCCGAGGCCGCCGTAGGACTCTATCGCAGGCAGTCTTGATGGCCCGGCCGTATTGTTCAGCGATCAATTCCACCTCCTCCCTGTGCTCCATGATATATATAATAAAATTATTATCTCAGCCAACGCCTTCCCTTTAGGCTTCTGTCGGACATCCTTACTCTTATTCCTACAATATCACTTTCCGAAGTAGCTAACCGAGTCTGCAGAAGCAGACTGGTCCAATTTTAATACCAACGCTTGTGACTGTAAATGTCTCAACCATCGACTAAGTAACTACTCAATGCAATGCTAAACTTATACCTTTCAAGTTGTGTTATACGTAATAACAAAATTCAGACCTGCATCCTATAAGCCACCACAAACATCACCTGAAGATCTTGCCCTCGGCAAGATTGCCGCACCTCACGGATGCATGGACAACCACGCCCTCGGAGCCGACAGCGACTCCGCCACTCGATTTCAACAATCAGTGCTTTTGAATTAACCAAGGCTCGTTAATTCGCGACACCCCCACGAAACAGAGCGACCTGACGCCGTCCCCGCAGATGGTATGCGGTCTTTTCAGCTTCGCTACCACCAGGTAGAAGATCGTCGAGTAGTCTGCGTAAAATTCCGGAGATATCCGAAACCACGCCCTGCCGGGTCGAGAGAGCGGACAGAAGAACGTCCTTTCTACGATTGTGTCCTAGAACCCTATACCCGACTCTGTAGGGATCCTTGTTTCCACAAAGGAAGTCCTTGGCTGTACGGACTTTATATGAAAATACATGGATCTCGAATCTCTATATTAACCATAAAACTGCCTGCCGCTCAGGATCACTATCATGTTGAGAGGCCCCCGTAAACGACAGACAGGTTTCTTGATATTATTTAACTTCGTATTCTACCAGGGGGCCAACCTTTCTCGAACAGAACTGCGGGGAATCGAGTGCTCAGCGGCATCCATAAAAGCCGCTGTTAACCTCTCCGCCAGTTCCTGTATGCCATCCCAACCCTGTAGTGGAAGACACCCGCCTTGTGACGCTTCCGAAATCGCCACACCCCCACCGTTCCTAGCCCTGATGGGCTTTAAAAGAAGTCGTCTTTCGCCTTCTAAAAAAACGGATCGCTGAACGTCGTTCAACTAATGCGGAAACTTCAAGCGAACACGCCATCGTTAAATGCAATATTTTAAACAAAACGGTTTTTTTATCCGTCAGCTGTTCCCAGCTCATCCCGGTGATGCCAACCTAAAGTCATGAAAGTACAAAACTCCTGCAAACTGTTTCATTTCTATATCAATTTGTCTCTTTAATTATTGAATGTCTTCCGAATAACAAACATAAAAAACCAGAGCCACTAAAGAGCCATATCCCGTAACTGTTTTAATCGGTTTGAAATGACAATACGTTAGGAGATTAGGTATTATTTTAAGACCGTTAACTTCACCAGCAGGCTTCATTTTGACGAAATTGAAATTAAAACTGTTGTGAAACTTCGAACGGATTTACATTTATATGGTGTCCTTTAAAACTTGTGTAACAGGAAGAATATGAAACCGGTTTAAAAAAAAAACAAATTTAAAGAATACAGCTAGGGAGAAAGAGGTGGTTGAGTATACGGTAAAAAATATTCATCGGAAATCCAGTCTCCCCGTTTATATTATTCCATATTAAGAGTAGATAATTCAGCTGCTGTGTTAAATTAATCTGAAAGTCAGTCGTGCCATTTTTCCTTAATTTGGAATCTCTATTAAAATTGCAATTCTTGCACAGTTTTTTGGTACGTAATTTATGAACGTAAAACTAACATGCGTATCTTATATTATTAGTATTTATAATTTTATATCTTGACCAAAATATAAGTAATACTAATAATAATTATAAACATTGTAAAAAAAAAGAAGTGATCCGTTAGTTAAGGTTTATTTTATATATTGTTAAGATTAACAAAAGTTTGCTAAAGGACTACAGAATAATGCAGTTAATTCTAAAACTTATAAACTTCTAAAATTTATTTAACCGTAAGTCAGTACTCCCCGAGTAACCGGCTTGTGCACCCGTCTCCATCGAGCAGTCAGTCTTTTGGTGTTTGTAACCGATTGTGACGAGTTCGAGCCGTGAATCACATTTTTTAAGACGGGCTAGTAAAATCGCTCGGGAATACTATTTTCAACTCTTTCTTGGATCGCGCATCCGGTACATCTTATCGTTACGAAGCGTATTTGAGGACTTTGAAGAACTCTGCATCGGCTCCTGTCACCTTTCCTTCTGACATAACACGTAGGCAACAATCCGATCGACACACACCTTCGTAATTATTCACAGATTCTCCCTACTGTAGTGGTTCCCGAACTTTTCCGAATTGCGGCTCTCTTTTTCAATTAAAATTTTACCGTGGCGCCCTACCCTAAGTAAAAGTATGACTACTCGTAAGTAAAAGATAAAAATAAATAAAACTCTTGTATCTTCATTATTTATTTGCGTTTACAATATTTCGCGGCGCAAAGTTTGGGAATCACTGCCCTACACAGTTCTTAGTTTTATACAGTATAAACACGTCTACAATACGCTCATCGAGTTTATATTTCGCGAGCAAAAAAATTCGCGTAGGGTTTTTTTTAAAGTGAAACTGCAGTAAACCCCCGAGCAAAACAAAAAACCTGTCTCCATTTTCAAATGTAGTATAGATGTAATCGGGAATGGACGTAAAATAAAATTCTTTTTATTCAAATAGAATTTTATTTTAGTGTTTTCTTTAAAAAAATATTAGGCACAAGACGTATGAAAAATTTGATTTTTCTTATATAATATTTCAGTTGTGGCTTCATCTCTTAAATTTTCGTCTTCAAACCGTCGATTAGGTTTGGGATTAATTACGTGTTCGGGAAGTCTCTTCCTTTGATTTGTCGATTGTCCGTACGTTATTTATTAATGCGGTTATTCATAGACGATCTAGTATTCATCTACATTACGTTGCCTATAGAGAAGTTAACTCTACAATTTATATTAAATATTATCGTAGAACGGCTACATTATCGTGTATTTCATCGACGTGTTTATTAACGGTATATGTGTTTGTTTTCTTCGTTTTGTTACCGTCCCTGGAAATTTACGGTCGCGTCTTACGATATGTGAAAAATTTATTAATTGTTTAATGAAAAATGTATTGACTGTTACAAATACGTATTTAAGTTTTCTTCGTAGTTAACGGTTTCGTTCCAAACACCTTCGTAACGTATCGTAAAATAAGCTTCTTCAAACCCTCTGCGTAAAATTTAGCCGCCTGGAATTGTCACTTTTGCACCGACATTTTCAACTCTTTAATTTCCTCTAATCGTCGAGGTGCAAGACGGTAGGAAAAATGATTCCTGATCTCAGCACGACGTGTTTAGAAAGCGTTTCACAATAGACCTGTATGCGATGGATGTTCCAGGTTCCATGAAATCGATCAAAAGCACACCCGTTTGGTCCCAGAATACAGTCGCCGTGATTTTCCTTCGAGACTGGACTCGTTTGAATTTGTTCGGTTTAGTTGAACCGGAATGACGCCGCTGCACGGGTTGTTGTTTCTCACGGCATCGATGTACAAATCCACGTTCCGTCACCGGTGACGATCGGGAAAAAAATTTGTAGTTAAAGCGGTTGAGAAAAATCATTTTTTTTTATCTGTGGAAGCACTTATCAACATTTTCGTTACCCGTAATACACACGGTGTACGATAGCCTAGAATGTCAGTCCCGATTCTCCACGATGTTGCCCTTGAAACTTAGGGCAATTGTAGAGAAGATTTTCTAATCGTAAAGAGACATTTTCTCTCGCTTTTCCTTCACTCATTGCGGAACGCCCCATACGTTTCGCACAATTGACGATGAATTTCAGCAGCATTATATCCTCTTCGAACTTTACAACTGGTGGGATTGGTTATTACCACTTGAGCTTGTGCAAGTTACTGCGCTTGCGCGAACCAGTCGCTATTTATAATTTATCGTCTTTTACTTTTGAACCGCGTCTCGTACGTAATTTTGTAATCTCAGCATTTCGCGTCTGTATATTTGTATGTTTAGTGATCGTTATTTCAGCAGAAATTTGCCAAGATTATTTTTTGAACTTTGCAACAAAGGAGAATTTTTGTTCACAAATAACTAGTAACTGAAATTAGTAGAACTGCGATTTAGATTTCCTAGAACGGTTTTTCTATTGCGGTATGTATTTGTTTGAGAAAAAATCGGGCATTTCCAGAGTAAGTATTTTTGAAAAAATACTTATGTTTCCCTTTCGTTTACAACGTCGTATGTATTACTAATATCAGAAAGATATTTCCAGGTTATAATTTAGGTTTCTGCTGTTATGTAAAAAGCAGGCCATCAGTAATGTAGGAAATACGAGTATGTGTTGTATGTAGGTAAGTTAGCGGGTGGGGCAGACCTAGACCTCTTGATGACACGTTTCTCTTGTACCTCTCTGTCCCCTTATCGCTTTATTTCCCCTTCTCGACCCCCCCCCCCCTTTTCGTCGTCGTCGGTTCGGCCAGGAAGAACAGTAGACTATCGATTGTGGTGGGGGACAACTACTATAATGACGTCATGCGCAGTGAACAGCTGTCTTACTCGGTTGCGTCACTCATCATTTTATCATCATCCAGCCGTCAGTTTCTTCTCTCGACCGGATTCAGCCTTTTGTTATTGAAACCATTTTTCCCCTCCCTTAATTTATTATCATTTTTTTTTTTTTTTTAGTTTTTCTATCGACCTGACATTAATATACAATATTTTGTATATTTTCGTTCAGATTTTATTTAATGAATTATCGTAACCTTTGTTAGTGTACCGTTTTCATATCTGTGTTTTTTATTTTATCGGTTTTAATAGCAAAATTGTAAGGAGTAGGTAATCTTTTCTGTTAGAGATTGCGGAATAGGTTTTACGTAATAGCGTATATATACAAGCGTAAAGCTTTTCCAGAGGTTTTTACTCGGTTTGACGCCATTTTACTGGATCCATACTATTCTTCTTGTCATACAGAAGTGTATTTCAGGCGTGAATCCGGTTACGGGCCCAGAGGTCTATCTATAACCGACCCAGGCTACTCGGCTTAATATTGTAAGATAAAAATATTCTAGGAAGAAGACATCGGGGCTCGTAGTAAGACTAGATACAGTAGGGGAGAGTGGTAACGCCGGGAGCTGTCCCCCTACGATAACAATTTGACATCTTTGGGATATAGGTAAATGAATGAAGAAATTTTAGATCATAACTTCTGTTTTTATTTCTAGATTTTGTAATGAAATTAACGTATAAAATATGTCAGTGTGCTACATTTTGTTGTTTTCATAAACTGGCACCGGTATTTATTCTGTTGTCGATGTTTTGATATCCGCAATTAGTGTTGCAGTTCAAACTGATAGTTATTTTAGTAAAATTTGGTTTTAAAAATTATAAGTAAAGCCGTTCATTCATAGTACTGGCAGTAGTTGTAAGTCTTAATTGTATTTAAGAAGTTCATGTAGTGTAGTGATGTATTGCGGTCTTTTTTACGGGAAAAGAAAGGGATGCCAGATTTTATGACCAGTAAGATTGTGACCTATTTATGTGAGACTGTAGAAAACTGTCGAAAAATGAATACCGAAAACGATTTTTAAAAAAAGAATCGACAGTTCATATTTTTCGACGTTTTTTTTTTCCAGCAGTAGCAGGAAATAACTTTCTTTTTTTAGTTAAAAACTGCCTAGTATTATCTAGTATTGCAAAATAAACGCTTATTGCGATTTGAAGAGGTTTTTTTTTAACATATCACTGCTTCAGTATAACGTAAGGTTGATCATAGTTTGGCAGCGGTTGTATGGCGTGGAGCGGTGCGGTACGGTGCCCGTCCGTCGCTATCACGTGCAGTACATGTGACTTCTGTCTCGGCCGCCGCCTATATATTTGATAATAATAATAATCTCATTTCATCTGTGCCGTAATAATATAATATTAATAAAACGCTCTCTTTCTCTCTGCCGTATCGTATTAACACCCACCACGATTTAAAATTAAATTATCGACCAGCTTTTTATTATTTAACGGGATTTTTTTAAGTTATTTATTAGTTTTATAAATAATTTGAAACCTAATAATTACGAAAAATTATGTATTATGATTTTTTTGTAATGCAGTTTACGTTTAATTAGTTTTATTTCATTGAACGCCAAGCCCGCTTAAACGCAAACAATTTCAGAGGAAAGAACTCTTGACAGAGTTTCTCTAAAAAGAGACGAGCGTCTAGTTTCTCTTTGTAATTTAGCCGCTTTAAATTTGCGTTACTGTCTTATAATCCTGTATAATGTGAATGTAATCACATTAATGTATAATATAATGTAATTTTATTTTTTTTAATATTCTCATCTTTACCGAAAATCAATCCGTCTTTTGTGGATGGACTGTTTGCTGTGCATCCAAAAAATAGTTTGTTTTAATTTGATGACTAATAAATTTTATTACTCATATATTTATAGGATATATTATATATATTTATATTTTATTTTATTCATATATTTATATTTTATAGGAAGGGTTTTTCAGATATAATATTTAGCGATTTAAATATTTTTTATAACTAATGTTTCTAACAATGGATGGAGCACATTTATGAAAGTCCCGAAAAACGAAATTCCTGTAAAACTTGATTTTCCTATTCGAATCTTTTTTCTTTTCTTTTTTAAAAAAATAAATTGTGCGGTGGATAAATGCAGCTGCTGGAATTAACAGAAGCATATATATATAATAAACTGCATATTATATCACTACTTCTGTGAATTTCATTGCTGCTGTTGTTGTGTGTGTATGTGTGTGTTCTTGCTCTTGTATGGAATAAAACAAAAGAGATATGATGATTCAGCTAGATTACTAGGCAGTTGTGTTTTGTACAGTATGATAATTGTATATTATGAATTTTGATTAGGTTGTTGCCTTGTTTCCTTTATTGTTAATATAAGCCACTGTTTCTTCTACATAGCAGAATTGAATTTATTTCAGCGGTTGTCAAATTCATCGCATTGTCTTAGACTTCGTATATTCTATTTTTTTCTTGTCAATTTAGAAAAATGAATGCCTTGGGGTCAATAAAATTAATTTTTAGTTTAATTTCCAGTTTTCTTCATCTTCACATACTGCGCTTATATATCGCACAAGAACAATGATACAAATAGGGGGGAAACTTTTTTTTTTAATGTTTATTCAATTTTCAGTTAATAACTGATTGTTTTTTATTAAGTAAAAAGATTTATAAAAATTGTAAGAAATTAATTAATTATTGTTAAAGGAAATTGCTGGCAAAATGGTAAAGGATGTTGTACTATATCTATACCTGTATAACGTATGTCTGTTTATTTGTTAATTTCTGATTAACATCTGAATTTGTATTGTGAAATTATTATATAACAAAATTTGTTAGTATTAGAATTTTTTTTAAATGTTAAATTAAATAACAGTAATAAAGGTACTTTTTAAAGTAGTAAGTGAATTGCCTTGTAATTAGTCTTTGCCCTCTACTTTTGATTTACATTCATACAATATTCCATTAATCTCTGCTTAGCTTATTTAGGTTCATAACCTGCATTGTTTGTTTGCATATTATGTGGAGCTTGTTTAATCTCTCAATTGTTTGGATAGGTTTTGGTTTTTTTTTAATTAGAACCCACAAACAGAATAGTTGTCAATGGCATTGATTTTGCCCAATTCTCAAATCATCAATGTTTGTTTACTTCAGCATGCAGTAATAGCTATCAATCCTTGGCGCTACAAGTTCTCTCTGTATTTCTTTTATGATTCAAAAGCCAACCAAGAATGAAATTTATGTAATTTTTTAATGTTATCGGTGCACATTCTCTTGCTAATGATTAATAAACAACTAAGTAATTTGTAAGTCCATGCTTAATGTAGGTTAAATCTATTCATTCCGTATTGTAGTAAACATTCACATATTCATGAGCAGGACAGCTATTTTTTTTTATTTACCAGTTTAGTTTTTTTAGTCTTGTGTGTATATGTTTATAAGTTTCATTATATTGCAGTAAAAAATTTATGAAAATAAAGAGAATTTTTTTCTTTTACTAAATCTTCCCGGTCCTAGTTATGTCGAGTTCAAGTTTTAAGGGAAAGAGTTTATGGAACACACAATTAAGGCTTTACATACAGAAAAAAATATGAATTTATAAAAAAAAGAAATTAATGAAATATTTTTTCTTATGGGTAGATCACATCTCTCTTTCAATTTTCCATACCAGTAATTCTTTTTTCCACTTCAAATTCAGTGGATCTGCACTAGATTGTAATTTATTCAGTACATGCTGAAGGTGCAGCATGTTTGTAGCCAGTGCATTGTCTGTCTCTATGATCTATGAGGTGCATCCTCTCCAGTAAGCCCTATAATGGCTGCACTAGTGTGCTTGGGCGAAAAGATCTATCTTTCTAATTGCCCTTGATAGAATAGAATAGTCATTTATACTTTCCACATTACATTCAGTTTTTCATTATTTTGTTAGCTACTTTATTAGCACCTAATGTTTTATTCACTCGCACGCATGTGTGTGTGTGTGTGTGTCAATCTGTATATATACTTTGTATTATTTTAAATATAGTGTTTATATTTTTTACCCCAAGTTTATTTTGGGTTTTTTATATTGTTTTAGTTACATCAAAATAATCAGGCTTTTAGTTCTCCCTTTTAATCACATGATTAAATAATTTTAAAAGATAATGTAAAAAGTGATGATAATAATAATAATAATAATAATAATAATAATGAGATGCGCTGTTAATACGAGTTATGTGTTTTGTATGATTGGACCATTACATAGTAAAGGATTTACTTTTGAGTAAATTAAATATCATTCTGCCCTCCGCAAGTTATAATGACCACCACCTTTATTTGGTTACTCAAGGCATTAACATTAATTTGATTTTTACTGTAGTTTTTTAATTAGATATTATACAGTTATCATCAAATACCTTTTTCTTTACAGAGAAGCAAATACTGAAGTGCCCTGTAATTGATCAAATTCACTTTTCTGACACTGATGAGCATTTTTGTGACTAAATATATTTCTGTTGATTTGACTTGTTAATTTGATTAATACCGTTTTGGTTAATCCTTTTGTCATACAGTGGGTAATTTTTAAAATAACAGTAGGTTTGTTATCCTTTTTCAAGGATCCTTGAAAAAATGTTCATGCTTTAATCTTTGGTGGAATTACCCAATTCAATGAATCCCAAATTTTTTTTTTCATTATACTAAAAAAACACTTTAAAGCGGTAATTTTATCTGATGTTCATAATCATATCAATACGTATACAACTTATTCATATACAAATTATATCGATTATCAAGAGACTTTATTTCACCAGAGCGGCTGGCAACATATGTTAAGAACAGGGCCTTGCTTCTGACATATGTCTAAAACACCAAGAATGCTGTAGGTTTTACAGTATACCATATGTGGGATGGAATCATGTAAAACCAATGCAGACATAACATTTTTTTACTATAAGGAATTTGAATTTAAAAATGAGAACTTTCCAGTGTGGTCAGAAACTCTACTATTCCCTTTTTTTAAAATTTGAATTAAATAAATAGGTTATGAATTTCTGCAAAACTATTGTCATTCTTTTTAGGTGTACAGAATACTTAACAATCGATAAAAAACAATTTTTCACTTTTTTTCTGTCTTAAGGAAAAAAATAACTAAGGAAAGAATTTAACAAACGCAGTCAGTATTGGGGAAAATTTAAAGTTGAAATTAGCAGAAATTTTTTTACCTAGAACAAGTTAATAGATCAGGGTTTTTTTAAAATTTCATCATAAGAGTTTCATTAATCGTTTCCTGTAGTATGAAATATTTACATCTGGCGTGATTGTTTTGTTTTTCTGATCACATAGCCCTGTTTTTTCCTTTTTAGTTTTGTAGATGTTATTAACACTTTCACTAAGAACAGAATCCAAGATTCAGGCCTGTATCATCTGCACAACCAGTTTTGAGTTATTTCCTTGCTCTTTTTTTTATTTGTGTACTAGCCATCAGAAATCATTGGTCTAGCAGGTACAATTTTGTTTGGAATAAAGTACAACTTTTGAAATTAAGAATATGTGGAATGCTATTAAATAAAAATCTCCATAGAGATTTTCAAATATTTAAAAAATGTTTGTTTATTATTGTAAAATTTATATAAGAAATATCTAAACTTATTTTACCGCTGTTATTTTAATTAATATTCATTTTACATTTTGGCAGGTAAATTATTATTCTATGTTTTATGCAGCTGTGTAGTGTTGCAGTTTTCTTTTTAGAAATTTTTTTGTTAGATTGGTTAAGGTTAGTAAAGTTTTCTTGTGTTCTTACCTTAAAATGATGGATTTAAATTGTTTGTGAATCAGCTTATTCATCTTACTTCGACCGATGCGAGACTAATCTTACAAACTATCCTCATATAATCTTTGTATTTATACAAAGTATACTTTGTATACTTTGATATTTCAGTGATCTAAATATCAACCCGTTTTGATTGTTGTTAGTTTCATAAGATTTTTTGTTTTTACTTCAGGTATTGTGTCAAATTTTATAAGAATAAAATCCTTTATTTGTATAAGAACAAAAGTTGAAGGACCCTACATCTTCCATCTCAAGAAATACACCAAAAGTTTATACCTCAGAATATTACTTTTACCCATATAGTAATATATACATACTTTCCAAAGTCAGTAATTTAGAACAAAAGCTATAGTATAGATATTCTCTGGTTTCTAAACCTAATCAAGAACAATATTACAGAACTATATACTTGGAGATTAAAAAAAGTTTCTGTTAGGTATCATACTGTGATATAGTTCTTAATTAGGGTTAGAAGTCAGAAAATGTCTATATCTTTGTTGTAAATTATTGTTCCTGTAAAATGTTATCTTGTAACTAACTGTACCGTAGCATAGTTTTCAACTTCGGAAAGTATACTACTATATGATTAAAGTAAAATTCTGAAGTATTAATTGTTGGTGTATATCTTGAGATGGAAGATATAGGGTTCTTACCTTTTGTTCTTATACTCTTCTGTACTGTATCTTGAAAAAAATCTGATAAAGATTATCGGTATAAAGTTATTACCGGTTTCTGTAGTCTTTATTCTGTGTGTGCAACTTACAGAATAAATTATCTTTTATAATTTGCAACTTACAGAATAAATTATCTTTTATAATTTGCAACTTACAGGAGTGTTGATTTAGGTATAATTATTAATCGTGGAATTGAACACTGTTTAGAGTTTACAATACAGTTTGAACAAATAGACGATTGGAAAGAACATGGACCTATATGTATGTATTTCTTTATATTTTACCTTGTTCATTTTTCCACATCTTGTGGACAGTTTTCATATTGCCGTATTGTATAATGTATTAAGGGGTGCTTAATTCTTTGTATTTTGAAAGGAGTTATGTGAATGATAATACCCCCAAGACAACCAAGTGATGCGACAATATTAAATAATTTTTATTAAAAAGAAAATTTTAATTAAGAAAAAAAAAAGTGTATTACTCAAATCCATCGATAAAAGAAGTAAAAAATGGTAACCATATAGAATGTGGTATGTGATCAGATTTTTTTTTATATATACTTAGTGTAATTGCGGACTTGTCAGCATTTCAGTCAGTTTTTGCATTATTCATAGGAATTTACTGAACTAAAGGCGTATCAGATTATAAGTACTAATAATCACCTGATCACCCTTTACATTCTTATCTTGACATGAGATTAACCCGGTCAATTTGAAATGAAATACGGATATTTTAATGCTTTTCTTTATGTAACCTGAATAATACTTTTTTTGAAATTTTGAACCAATTTTTTTAATTTGAAATTGCTTCTTCAGTTAAAAAAAAATTACTATCAGTAATATCAAAGATTTTGCATAGATTTCTAAACAAGTGTACTTTGTTATAGTCAGTAGTATACTGTACTCGCTCATTAAAGTAAAGCGACATGGTGACTAATATGTGCTATAAAAATGATCTCAAATAAGATTTTGTATTTTACACTTTACTCACACATATTGCAGTCTCAATAGGTTATATGACATTCCTGCATTATCCGGACTTACATCTGTCCATATAAACATGGTTATATTATTGTTTCAATAGATAACTGTATCGATTTTTAAACTCTTTTCAAGCTTTTGTTTTTTAACATTGGAATGCTTAAATTTTGGTAGTTTTTCACATTAACATGTAATATTCTGTAAATCATCTTTCATTTTATGTTAAGAATGTGAGAAATACTATTCGGTATCAAACTAACCTGTTTATGGAATCATAAATATTGTTAATTGAAATCTATAGTAAATCATTTTTTACCTAACCTAAAATATTGTAAGAAATTTATGTATCAACCAGTTGCTGTAATTTAGAAAAAGTTGACAATTGTAGTGTTTATTATGAAACGGTATCTTAAAAATATTGTTGAGTCCAAAATTAAATCGATATCAGAGAAAATTTGTTATCAGTACAGTAATGGTTATGCTGTGTATCTGAAAGGAATACTTACTTGATCTTAAAATTTACTTATCTCAGGCTTCAATGTAGTTTAAGTTAGCTTTTGATGTAATCTAGTTTAGATATGTAGTTAGGCTTTAATGTAGTTTGTTGAATTTTATTAATAAATCAATTATAGTTTGTTGAATTTTATTAATAAATCAATAAATAATATACATTTTTAAGTGTATAAATGGTTCAAATCAGTTAGGTTTGCCTTTTTTTTTGCCCAAAAATTCAATTCAACTTTCTCTTGCACATTTTTAAGCTGATGTGATGAAAAATTATGTAAGGTTAACATTAGATTTTTACAGCAGTTATGACATTACAGTTCAAGTGTGAATATTTAGGGTATTTTAATATGTAATAATCACAACCAATTGAAATGTAATATTGGAGTTAAAAATAGCATATTCTGTTATCTAAAGAACAATCGGTCGGATATCAGATATTGTTTAATTACTTTTTCTTTTTTTTACTTAGATGCTATTTGATTTTGGAGATTGTTCCTCATAGAGCTATGTCAAATACTTTGAAGAATGAAAAACTATACTTATACATATTTTGTTGTTCGCTTAGTTCTCTTTTCATTAGTTAATTGAATTGCTCTAATGTATCATTGCTATTTCTGTTTAATATCTTATTTCTTGATGGATGAAATGTAAATTTTTTTGTTAAGTTAATTTGGTAGTTATCTTTATCTTAATAATTTTTATTAAACATTCAGTTGTTTCATTCAAATTTATATTAATTAAAGTAAAATGTACGTAATTAAAATAAAATGTATTTGTGAAAAACTTATTATAAATACAATTATTGTTTTTAGTTACTTTTTTAATTTAATTTATTGTAGTTAAAAATTTGTCACTATGGAACTGGCCAATTTTTGTTTAAACTTATACTAATCCTTTTAATTTTGATAAATATCTAATAAATGTTGAAGTGCATTATTAATTACCTATTTACGTTGATTTAATTATTTTGTGAGATCTTTACAAATTATTTTTAATGTATGTTTTAACAAAAGTATTCTTTATGTATAATATTATTTCTTTATACTTTTTTTTACTTTTTTACGAATTTATTGTGTTATATTTTAATTTTATTGATGTATATTCATACTGGCCAATATTTTATAATGTAATAATGTTTAGTTACTGAATATTATGTTATTCATGGTCGTACAAGATGTAAAATAGCACTTGTATAGGAAAATTTGTAGTGCCAGTTCTCTGTATTGTATCACTGATTATAACAATGTTCTCTGTCTGGTCTTTTCAAAATTCATTGCAATTTTTTCTTGCCCTAACTATAAGGTATTTGGTTAAAACAAATAGTATTGTTATGGTATGGGACCTCAGATTTTAGATTGCCTAGTGTTAAAATTTGTTGAATTTTGTTTTTTCCATATTAAGAATTTTTTGGGGTTTAAATCCCTCAATCGGAGAATAGTTTTGTAAATTTAGACTTAAGTAAAAAAATTCTTCAATCTGTAAATATTTATTTTGTTTTTTTTGTAATGAGATATTATCCGTACTTCAATTGACCACTATTGAATTTGATTTAGTGTATATGTATTTTGGAATAAACATAACATTAACTAATTTTCTTATCTTGACAGTTGTAAAATGCATAATTTCCTTAAGGCTTTCATCCAAATTTTATTGTTATATATATTTTTTTTTTAATGTGCCATTTAATAAACAACTTTATAATGCAATATAACAATATTTTTTTTATAACAGATCTATGAGATGTTAATCCGGGCTTGCTCAAATAAAAGTGTAGTAAGACTTAAGTGAAAACTTTTACCAAATTGTATTATTTTTAGTACAGGTGTATATTTGTAAATAGGTTTATATTATAAAACAGTAGCATAGTTCTCCGATGCGATTTGCTAAATAGAAATCTGATAATATTAACTTAGAATTTTGTCTTTTTAATAAGAAGTCAAAGAGACAAATTATGATAAGACTATGTTAAGTCTTTGTGCAACGAGTGTTTTATCCTTATGTTAACTAATACAAAATACCTATTTTTTATATTATGTGACAAATTTGAACGTGGATTATTAATGATAAAATAGATTTTACTGTACATTAGGAATATTTATATAGGTATTAAGTGTCAGACTTTGTTATGCGCCGCATAAATATATAATCAGCCTGTTTATTTGGAGGGGGAATTGTCTACAATTACTCCCTCGAGGAGTTTCCAAAAGTCTGTTGGTAGCTCCTGTCTGTACATCCCCACAATGAATGAACTAGTCAGAATAGTTCAATATACACTATCAAAAATTGTAGGATCTCCTTTAGACAGCTCTGCAGGGATGACCCTCAAGAGATAAAGAAAGTTACAGTCGGATGGATGTATCACGCATTACTTATCAACAATTTTGCATCGATCTGCTTAAATGTATGCTGCAACAAAAATACATTTTCTACAATTAATTATGGAAACACACAGGAACAGATACTCTACAGATAAACTTATTCATCCACAGTATTGTTTGACATAAAGTATTCGACTTGCTAATAAACAATTAACTCAGACCCGCTGGAGATTATTTGAAGACAGTAAATAATTTTCTGGTTACCTTTTTTTTTTTATTTACATAAATTTTGAATGTTCCTTTTGTATATGTATGAGCATTAATTAAACCTGAGTTGTGTTTTTTGGTGTTGATTTATCACAGAGTACTAAGTTTCAGGACATTTCATTATTCATTTATCCTCATAAAATTATTTTAAAATAAATTTGAATGTGATATTCTACTGGTATTTTGGTGGTATCTATTCCTTTTCATAACAAAATGAGATGATTACCTGTATCTTCTCTACTCATAAATACTAACCAAAGAAATTTTGAATGTTTTGTAATCTACATAAGTATATCTATAAAATTTACTCTTTAATAAAAAGTGAATTTTGGTTGGCAATAACTAAACCTAATAAAAATTTATTTTTTCTGATTGCTGGACTTGGCAATCATCACTCCCACAAGTTGTATTTCTGACAAATAAGCCAAGCGGAGTTGTTCGTTTACTCTGATCTTTAACTAGATATTTGAAACATTAATGTTTCATCAATTTTTTGATCACAGTTTGTTTCTAAGTAATTAAAACATTAAAATTTTTCATATGTTCTCTTTTTTGTAACCAACGTTAGTGTTAATTTTTATTTGTTGCTGCATTATTTTTTAAATATTTCATCGGTAAGATATATCTTTGATGGTTGCATAATTTGTTTGTTGCTTTTAAATTGTAATTTTTTTAAAAAAATCAAAAATTCTTTTATAATCACTGTCCCTTCGTTCTATGAAGTTTGATTGTATTCATAATTACTTTTTATGTTAAGGTTCAAATTAACAAAATTTGGCATAATAAATTTTAAAAACAATGTTTTACATACTGTATAATGATTGTACCAAAGCAAAAAAAAAAAACAATTATTGAACTGATAAAACTGAACTAAAAAAACTGATCGGGGACTGGGGAAAAACAAATTGATCGCCTGCTAGGCAACTTTAATTAATTATAAGTAATATTAATGAAAATTTTAAATCTTTGTATTTGTCTAAAACAATTTAAACAATTAAAACATTTCTTTTTTTTAATTTCAGGTGATCCTTTGGTCCTGACGCAAAACTTGGAAGGAAGTGAAGCACTAACGTCGTCTGCCTATACAGGGATCATTAAAATTATTTGTTAGTGGTAGAGTATTGTTAGTTAAAATTGTAAAAGCGTTGCATATGCAAACTAACAAGTAATTATAATTATTCATTAATTAATAATAATAAAAAAAGTAATAAAAATACACGACTCACGACCATAACAATTATCGTCATCACCATCATCACGAACTTCTATTGTTAAATAATAAAAACTCGATTCTTTTTTTAAATATTTTTATTAAGAGATTATAGTAACGTAATTAAAAATGGAAAGGGAATCGAATTCGATGCAAGCTCTCTGCCGGTCTGGATGTGGATTTTACGGTAACCCGGCTACTGATGGCCTCTGTTCATTATGTTACAAAGAAGCTTTGAAAAAGAAACAACAGCCCCCGTCCTCAGGTCCTACCGGAGGCAGTAGTTTCTCGACTTCAGCCGCTACAAACGCCGCAGCGGCCGCTTTCGCCGCATCTTCAACCACAACTAACACTGCCTTTTCATCCACACCTAGCGTTATGGATACAGCTGTACCTACAATTCCTGTTATCACACCAGCTCCTGAACAGAACAAAGACGTGAGTATTATTGATCACTAAGTTGTAATATTATGATATTATGTAGGTGTGTTATCCTTAAACCTTTGCGTTACACATGGATGTTGTAATTCAGTTCACCCCTTTACTTTTAAATTGAGTTGTTTTCATATTAGCAGCTGCATTTAGGTCTGCTCTGTTTCTATAATATATACTGCTTCAACCACTTTTGTCTATACCTTATGTGTCTTGGTCGTAAATGGTCATTTCTTTTTTTGTCGTATTGTGATTTAGTTATATCGATTGCCTTTGTTATTAGCTGCTTTACATCACTGTATAACTACTACCTTGGCACCTCTATCCAGCATCATTTAACGTAGTTGATTTACAGGAACCGGTGTATCGAACTTTATTTTAGCTGTTTCATTAAATCCTTTTCCTTTGTTATTTTTTGTCACGGCTTTTGGGTGACGGCCTTTTAGATTGTTCACCCTTTAGAACAAGTATTTATAAATTTTCCTTTGTTTTTATTAAAATGTTCAGAGTGTTTTCAGACCATCAGGTCTCAAAATTTATGAGGTTTTTTTTTTATGAACGTATAATTTTTAAATATCCCTCGATCTTTTATTTGCAGTTTGGAAGTAGTAGTAATCACTGTAGTAGAAGTTCCAACTAGATCCAACATTCTGTTGGATCAGTGAACAGAAAAACTCTTGAAAATTTCTTGTTTATTTATGTTTGAGAAGAGTAACAATAGCATTAGCAGTATACAAATAATGTATGTAGTGTAGTCATGGTTTATCTACCCATATTCTTTGCACAGATTATTTTCTCTACATAGGTTTATTTCATGTATGTACAGTAGCATGGAAATTAATCCGAACAAATATATTACTTAATAAAAAGAGACTTAGAATTTAGAAATAAAATCATACCTTACAAAATGAATATCTAGTAATTAATATGCCCTTCTTTGTTCTTAAATCATTTCATATACATGATTTGGCATCAATTCAACAATTTTATTACACATTATTTTTTCATCATGAAACCATATCGACATTATTGTTTTAATGATGTCAATTTTTGTTGTACAAAAATTAATTTTTGAGTCTTTTTTTTTATTGCCTAATAATTTCTATTGAATTTTAGTCCAGGGGAGTTGGCCACAGGAGCAATTTGTTTTGTTCTTCAAAATTTTTCCTTTTTTTGGTAGTATGGCATGGTGCCAGATCTTGTTGGAACACTCAGTTGCCTTGTGCAAATTTGTTTTGGAATTGTGTCGCAACCCTTTTCTTTAGAATTTTGATGTTTTCAACAACATTTATGGAAGTAATGAACAAGAGCCTTCAAATGTGTAACAGCCCTAAATCATTTTTCTGGTTTAACTGATTTCAGGATAGGAGCTAGTGGTTTGTTTTCATCTGATGTTAGTGGTTTGTTTTCATCTGATGTTTTTCTAATGTATGAAACCCTTTGCCCTTGAACATAAAAATGTGACTCAGAAAGCAACATTTTCCCAGTTTTCTTTGGCCCAGTTATTATTCGCTTTAGTTCACAAGATCCTTTTTTTTGCATAATGCTGGTGTTAAAAGCTGGCCAAGCTTTCCAACCAGCTGCAAGAAGTCTGCATCTAATCGTTGTCATTTGTAAATCTGTTCTATGGGCTGCTAATTCTTGATTTAAGTCCAGAGCAAATAATTTTGGATCAAATTTATTTTTTGAAATAACCAATCTTATGTTGGAGAGGAGTGTCTTTTATAGCCTCATTTGGTTTTTACTTTTAGATATAAAGTAACCAGTTTCTTTAAATAGTTTAAAAATAGCTTTCTGTAGTCCAACATCAACTCAGAAGCTATTCGTTATTGTGTCGTACTGGTATGCTCAAAAAGAGAAACAATTTTTGAACATACTTTGTTAGAGGTATGTCCATTATTATTTGTTAAAGACTTACAGAAAAAAAAATGAAATAAACTTCACGAAACACTATTTACTTATAATTACACAGACAATTTATGGATGTGGTCAAGCAATTTAGCCACAACAGAAATAAACAAAAAAATATCTGTTCGGATTAATTAGCATGCTATTGTAAAATTTGTGTATTTACTGAATAATTAACAATAAAATATTTATTTCGATATTTAGCTTAATGTGGATGATTTGGAAAGGAACTACACTGTAATTTCAAAATTATCAAAAACATGAGAAATTAAAAAAATTACAGTTTAAAAGTTAGGTGGAACTGTGAACTGTGACTGTATATCTCAAAATGGAGCTATGAGTTCGTGGAACTTTGATTCTGTAACATGACATACATGTGATTATTTTTTTCAAATTTTCTGATGTTAATTTAACCAAGTACAATTTTTGTAGTTATTTACTTTTTTTAATCGACTTAACTTTAACTTTTTTGTATTGATTGTATGTGTTTTTCTTCTCTTAATTTATTTAAATTATACTACTGGTTAAACTAGTAGTAGTACATCCTTAGGCCTGTAAAAAACTACACTTAAAATATTGACTAGCTCCCTCCATCATTGGCTTGGACAATAGATAAATCTTATTTCTGTGTTCTTAAACAGAACTCATTAAATCTTCCCTTGCAATGAATGACAAATTACATTTCTTTATTATCAATAAAATGTTAATATAAAAATCCTATACACTAATAGAATAGTTATATTTATTTGTTTAAATTCACTTGAATAAATATAATATTACACAATATGATAATACTTACGTAATAAAGAGATAAAAATATAAATACAATAAATTATTTCTAATAATGCGCATCAAATCTGCTCTCAAAAGTAAATACTTCAAGAGTATCAAGATCAAGAGTAATGATATACATAGAGTAATCGATTAAAAATCTTAGCAAAATCATAATCTATATATATAACAATATTACTTAAAATAAAATCCACTCAAAGTAGAATGGAAATATTTGATTTATAGTATATCTTGATATACTATTAATCAAATACAAAGACAATATACCAATATATCATATACAGCACATACCATATAATAAATAATACAATAAAATATCTCTTTAAGCAGTGAATAGAAACAAAACTGCCTAAATTATTATCAAACATTAGCAATAATCCATTAGCTGCATTATATAAACTTCTAAAGAAAATTGTTTGTAATAGGTGTGCAAATATTACTCATCAAAAAGTATCTAAGTTGTATAGGAATGATTATAACAGAATTTAAATAAATGATGATTTTTGTAAACAAATAATAATACAATTTTAACATGTCGATTTTTAAATTTACCGTGCTGTGTAAGTGCAATTGTCACAATTTTTTTTTGTGTTGGTACACTTGTCCCTGATGTATATTCACATTAGTAGCCATATTGGATGCTTAGTTTATTGTTGACTGTCAAAAAGGTTGCACGTGTTTTGGTATGGTCAGTGATTTTAACTTGTGGGAAAAATGGAACAAAGAGTTTGCTTTAAGAATGGAATAAAGTGCAGCATCGCATCAGAAATGTTGAAATGTTTTTGGCAATTCTACGAATCAAACAAACATTTCCAAGAGGACTGTGAAGATGTTGAAAATGACAAAATAGATGCCTTGGACATCCCAGCACATCAACAAACAATGATAACGATTGATGGAAAAGTGAAGAAAATGATAAAGGACAATCGCTAATCACTATCAGAGAAGTCTGACAATGTTGGCGTTTGTTTTGCTCATGCCAAGCAATTTTTTCAGATGTTTTGGACATGAAATGTGTGACAGCAAAATTGTTGAATTTCAACCAAAAGCAGTGCAGAATGAACTTAGTTCAGAAGTTGCTGAATGAAGTAATAATAATTTACACTAAGGCCAAATTGTCCCACTTTAAGCTACCTGAAGAAGCTTTCCAAGTTTGATTGAATGTGAAGTTCTGATCACTGTGTTCTTCAATTTCAATGGCTTAGTGTATCATGAGTTCTTACCACCAGGTCATACAGTCTGTCAGTATTAGTTGGAAGTTCTATGCCGTTTGCTTGAAGCAATCCAAAGAGAACATCTGGATTTGTAGTGAAGCAATTCATGGCAGTTGTACCATAATAATAGACCTTTATTTAATTCTTTTCTGTTTAGCCTCTGGAACCACGGTAAGGTGTTACTTTAGAGAATGAGGATGATAGGTAGGAATGTAAATGAAGTGTATTCTTGCTCAGTCTCAAGTTGACCATTCCTGAGATGTGTGGTTAATTGAAACCTAACTGGTATAAGAGCACCGGTATCCACGATCTAGTATTCAAATCTATATTGTACTGGGATTTGAACCTTAGAACTCTTGACTTTGAAATCAGCTGATTTGCGTTGAATAGTTCACCACTAGACCAACCTGGTGGGTAGAGCTGAAAGAACTATGAAAGGATGACATTTTGCTATCATTGAAGAGATAAAGACAGAAAATTGCATCCCAGAGGTGCCTTGAAGATTGGAAGTGTTGGCACAAATGTATTGCATTTGATGAGGTGTACTTTGAAGTCGAAAAAATTAATATAGATGAACAAATAAAGATTTTTTGAGAATTAAAATTCCATGTATTTTTTTATCAAACTCGTGCATGGTTAAACCAGATTTTTTAATGAGTTAATAGTAACTAACAGTGGCTGGAGTACATAATCAAATGTATTTTCCCAAACCAAAATGCCATATTAGAATAATGCCTGAACAAACGAACTATAAACCATTGTAAGTCATTAAATTTCATGGTGTATTTCTACTCAATATATATACTCCAGTTATTCAACTTGTCTATTTTAATGCTAACTCTGAGTTAATGAATTACACAGATTATAAAGGTATTAAAGGATGTTTTACAAAAATGGAATGGACCATCTACAATAAATGTTAAATCACATGTATTGAAGTGAATAGATCCCCTTTCCTGGAATACATTGGTTGTGTGGTAAGACAACAGTCTACATCCACGTAACAATTGTTTTTTTTATATGCATTTAAACAGAATTATTTATAGCAGCATCATTCAAGAATGCCAGTATATTAATCATAACTTAAGGCATAATATTATTCATATTTTACTTTTATCACATTAATCTAAACTAAATTTTTCTTTATCAGTTAATCAGTTACACAATAATTATTGTAGGTGTATTAATTATTTAATAACTGTAAAAATTATCAGCCACATAAAGTACCACATCCTGCTACCCTGCCACCCTGCTGTAAGCTTTATAGTTTTTGGTGAAAAAAATTTTCATTGTAATCCTTTCTTCATTAACATGGCAAAGTTGATACCTAAATTCAAAATTGCATGTAGTGCAATTAAAACTTTAGTTTTAATATGTATTTTAACCAAATTATTTAGTCTGAAAATGATGTATATTGCATTTTTACAATGCTGAATTACAAAATTTTTGGCAACAGTACTTGTAACTTAAGAGGGACATAACTCTGATTAAAGGAGTTTCCAACAAATAACTTAGGTCCTAAATGGAGAGGTATATTCCAAATTCATCAAAATTGGAAGCGAGTCTCAAATTGTATATAGAGTTAGTTTTACATTATATTTTTTAATATGAGATTAATCTATCAGTTACCATTGTATTTATTGTAATTTTATATTAAAAGATTCCCTCAGTGAAGAGACTATGTTTTGATGTGTGTTTTATTTATTATGTGTATTAAGAGTTTATTTATTCTATGGCTAAGTTGAGACTGTTGATTTATAGGGTAAAGTACAACCGACCGAACATTAACAGGTTTTGTTAAGAGAAAATGTTGAAATGTCTCCTGAAAAATTTTAATTCTTTTTAACATTAATTTTAATGTTAATTATGTTGCATAATGAAGTTGATAAAATATAAATAATTTTTTTGTTCATTAGAATTAGTAACATTTTTAGAAATTTATTTTTTTGGTTGTTGGGAAAATTGATTTGAGGTGTAGAACATTAGTATAAAAAAAAATAATAATAAAGAAATTATCTTATTTGTTTATTCACTACTCTATATTCAATAGTATTTTGGTGCCAGATGCTTGTGTTGAAATGAATTCCTGCTGCTAGCATTTGACAGGTTACTCTTTGTCTGGCAGTTATTTCTGACAGCCTTTTTTTAATAGTACCATGACTGACTGACTGACTGACCTAATGAGATAAACAAACTTATTGTTAATGATTTATTTCAATTTTATACACAACTGGTAAATGGTATATGAAGCCAAAACCAGTCGGAAATCATAAAAGAAAATATTTTACTTATTCACTGGTTACACATATGTGTATTTAGAAGTTTGAGTTTTTTTTAAGTAGTAATATTATTAGTATTATTATTATTATTAAATAAAGTTTGATGTAATTATTTTGTACTGCTAAAGTCTTTTCTCTTATTTATAATAAAGAATAGTATGAAGTTCATACTTAGTGAATACATTTGAACAAGGCCCTGATGTTTACTTATGAAATAAATTGCTTTGCCAAACCTAATTTGTGATTTTAACAACTGATAACTCTGCATGAACTGATACAAATAAAAACTACACGTAACAGTGAGCCAGTTAATTTATATCCACAGTGAACAAATCGTACTTATTTTTTCAAATGCACTCTGAATTTTAACATTCCAGGTGCATCCCATTTCTGTCTAACATACCAGATAGAAATAATAATGCCAGTCCATTAATCAGTAGTATGTGCTTAGAAGAGATTGATCTGTATCTGAAGCAACCCCATGGACAAAGTTG